>NW_020327675.1:0-43599 GCF_001858045.2 Oreochromis niloticus | reverse complement strand
TATCTACGCCCAGAAGGATTTGAAGGGTGCAATGTTTGACCTGAATAAGAAGGGCATTTTTGCAGACCAACTTTGCTGTATTTGAAGAGTAAACACCCAACATCTACGACGCAGACCCTTCACTGCAGACAATACGCCTGCTCAACTTAGAGGGTGTTGACTCCATATTTAAAGCTGCAAATTGCCAAAGGATCTGCAAAAGTCGCGTGACTACCTTTAATGGCCAGCAAGACATGTGATGACCACTTCCTTACCTCAAATGAGTATTAGTGAATCCCGTTCAGCCAAATCGACGTGTTCTGAATTGCACTAAGTTTTGTTTTAATGTAGAGATGAAATCTGCCCGCATATTAACACCCCATTTCTTGTGTATCTACGCCAGAAGGTATTTGAAGGGTGCAATGTTTGACCTGAATAAGAAGGGCATTTTGCAGACCAACTTGCTGTATTGAAGAGTAAACACCCAACATCTACGACGCAGACCCTTCACTGCAGACAATAACGCCTGCTCACTTAGAGGGTGTTGACTCCATATTTAAAAGCTGCAAATTGCCAAAGGATCTGCAAAGTCGCGTGACTACTCTTTAATGGCCAGCAAGACATGTGATGACCACTTGCTTCATCTCAAATGAGTATTGGTGAATCCCGTTCAGCCAAATCGACGTGTTCTGAATTGCACTAAGTTTTGTTTTAATGTAGAGAGAAATCTGCCCGCATATTAACACCCCATTCTTGTGTATCTACGCCCAGAAGGTATTGAAGGGTGCAATGTTTGACCTGAATAAGAAGGGCATTTTGCAGACCAACTTGCTGTATTTGAAGAGTAAACACCCACATCTACGACGCAGACCCTTCACTGCAGACAATAACGCCTGCTCAACTTAGAGGGTGTTGACTCCATATTTAAAAGCTGCAAATTGCCAAAGGATCTGCAAAGTCGCGTGACTACTCTTTAATGGCCAGCAAGACATGTGATGACCACTTGCTTGACTCAAATGAGTATTGGTGAATCCCGTTCAGCCAAATCGACGTGTTCTGAATGCACTAAGTTTGTTTTAATGTAGAGATGAAATCTGCCCGCATATTACACCCCATTTCTTGTGTATCTACGCCCAGAAGGTATTGAAGGGTGCAATGTTGACCTGAATAAGAAGGGCATTTTGCAGACCAACTTTGCTGTATTTGAAGAGTAAACACCCAACATCTACGACGCAGACCCTTCACTGCAGACAATAACGCCTGCTCAACTTAGAGGGTGTTGACTCCATATTTAAAAGCTGCAAATTGCCAAAGGATCTGCAAAAGTCGCGTGACTACTCTTAATGGCCAGCAAGACATGTGATGACCACTTCCTCACTCAAATGATATTGTGAATCCCGTTCAGCCAAATCGACGTGTTCTGAATTGCACTAAGTTTTGTTTTAATGTAGAGATGAAATCTGCCCGCATATTAACACCCCATTTCTTGTGTATCTACGCCCAGAAGGTATTTGAAGGGTGCAATGTTGACCTGAATAAGAAGGGCATTTTTGCAGACCAACTTGCTGTATTTGAAGAGTAAACACCCAACATCTACGACGCAGACCCTTCACTGCAGACAATAACGCCTGCTCAACTTAGAGGGTGTTGACTCCATATTTAAAAGCTGCAAATTGCCAAAGGATCTGCAAAAGTCGCGTGACTACTCTTTAATGGCCAGCAAGACATGTGATGACCACTTCTTCACCTCAAATGAGTATAGTGAATCCCGTTCAGCCAAATCGACGTGTTCTGAATTGCACTAAGTTTGTTTAATGTAGAGAAGAAATCTGCCCGCATATTAAACCCCATTCTTTGTATCTACGCCCAGAAGGTATTTGAAGGGTGCAATGTTTACCTGAATAAGAAGGGCATTTTTGCAGACCAACTTGCTGTATTTGAAGAGTAAACACCCAACATCTACGACGCAGACCCTTCACTGCAGACAATAACGCCTGCTCAACTTAGAGGGTGTTGACTCCATATTTAAAAGCTGCAAATTGCCAAAGGATCTGCAAAAGTCGCGTGACTACTCTTTAATGGCCAGCAAGACATGTGATGACCACTTCCTTCACCTCAAATGAGTATTAGTGAATCCCGTTCAGCCAAATCGACGTGTTCTGAATTGCACTAAGTTTGTTTTAATGTAGAGAGAAATCTGCCCGCATATTAACCCCATTTCTTGTGTATCTACGCCCAGAAGGTATTTGAAGGGTGCAATGTTTGACCTGAATAAGAAGGCATTTTTGCAGACCAACTTTGCTGTATTTGAAGAGTAAACACCCAACATCTACGACGCAGACCCTTCACTGCAGACAATAACGCCTGCTCAACTTAGAGGGTGTTGACTCCATATTTAAAAGCTGCAAATTGCCAAAGGATCTGCAAAAGTCGCGTGACTACTCTTTAATGGCCAGCAAGACATGTGATGACCACTTCCTTCATCTCAAATGAGTATGTGAATCCCGTTCAGCCAAATCGACGTGTTCTGAATTGCACTAAGTTTGTTTTAATGTAGAGAGAAATCTGCCCGCATATTAACACCCCATTCTTGTGTATCTACGCCCAGAAGGTATTTGAAGGGTGCAATGTTTGACCTGAATAAGAAGGGCATTTTTGCAGACCAACTTTGCTGTATTTGAAGAGTAAACACCCAACATCTACGACGCAGACCCTTCACTGCAGACAATAACGCCTGCTCAACTTAGAGGGTGTTGACTCCATATTTAAAAGCTGCAAATTGCCAAAGGATCTGCAAAAGTCGCGTGACTACTCTTTAATGGCCAGCAAGACATGTGATGACCACTTCCTTCACCTCAAATGAGTATTAGTGAATCCCGTTCAGCCAAATCGACGTGTTCTGAATTGCACTAAGTTTTGTTTTAATGTAGAGAAGAAATCTGCCCGCATATTAAACCTCCATTTCTTGTGTATCTACGCCCAGAAGGTATTTGAAGGGTGCAATGTTTGACCTGAATAAGAAGGGCATTTTTGCAGACCAACTTTGCTGTATTTGAAGAGTAAACACCCAACATCTACGACGCAGACCCTTCACTGCAGACAATAACGCCTGCTCAACTTAGAGGGTGTTGACTCCATATTTAAAAGCTGCAAATTGCCAAAGGATCTGCAAAAGTCGCGTGACTACTCTTTAATGGCCAGCAAGACATGTGATGACCACTTCTTCACTCAAATGAGTATTGTGAATCCCGTTCAGCCAAATCGACGTGTTCTGAATTGCACTAAGTTTTGTTTTAATGTAGAGATGAAATCTGCCCGCATATTAACCCCATTTCTTGTGTATCTACGCCCAGAAGGTATTTGAAGGGTGCAATGTTTGACCTGAATAAGAAGGCATTTTTGCAGACCAACTTTGCTGTATTTGAAGAGTAAACACCCAACATCTACGACGCAGACCCTTCACTGCAGACAATAACGCCTGCTCAACTTAGAGGGTGTTGACTCCATATTTAAAAGCTGCAAATTGCCAAAGGATCTGCAAAAGTCGCGTGACTACTCTTTAATGGCCAGCAAGACATGTGATGACCACTTCTTCACCTCAAATGAGTATTGTGAATCCCGTTCAGCCAAATCGACGTGTTCTGAATTGCACTAAGTTTTGTTTTAATGTAGAGAGAAATCTGCCCGCATATTAAACCTCCATTTCTTGTGTATCTACGCCCAGAAGGTATTTGAAGGGTGCAATGTTTGACCTGAATAAGAAGGGCATTTTTGCAGACCAACTTTGCTGTATTTGAAGAGTAAACACCCAACATCTACGACGCAGACCCTTCACTGCAGACAATAACGCCTGCTCAACTTAGAGGGTGTTGACTCCATATTTAAAAGCTGCAAATTGCCAAAGGATCTGCAAAAGTCGCGTGACTACTCTTTAATGGCCAGCAAGACATGTGATGACCACTTCTTCATCTCAAATGAGTATTAGTGAATCCCGTTCAGCCAAATCGACGTGTTCTGAATTGCACTAAGTTTTGTTTTAATGTAGAGAGAAATCTGCCCGCATATTAAACCCCATTTCTTGTGTATCTACGCCCAGAAGGTATTTGAAGGGTGCAATGTTTGACCTGAATAAGAAGGGCATTTTTGCAGACCAACTTTGCTGTATTTGAAGAGTAAACACCCAACATCTACGACGCAGACCCTTCACTGCAGACAATAACGCCTGCTCAACTTAGAGGGTGTTGACTCCATATTTAAAAGCTGCAAATTGCCAAAGGATCTGCAAAAGTCGCGTGACTACTCTTAATGGCCAGCAAGACATGTGATGACCACTTGCTTCATCTCAAATGAGTATTGTGAATCCCGTTCAGCCAAATCGACGTGTTCTGAATTGCACTAAGTTTTGTTTTAATGTAGAGATGAAATCTGCCCGCATATTAACACCCCATTTCTTGTGTATCTACGCCCAGAAGGTATTTGAAGGGTGCAATGTTTGACCTGAATAAGAAGGGCATTTTTGCAGACCAACTTTGCTGTATTTGAAGAGTAAACACCCAACATCTACGACGCAGACCCTTCACTGCAGACAATAACGCCTGCTCAACTTAGAGGGTGTTGACTCCATATTTAAAAGCTGCAAATTGCCAAAGGATCTGCAAAAGTCGCGTGACTACTCTTTAATGGCCAGCAAGACATGTGATGACCACTTCCTTCACCTCAAATGAGTATTAGTGAATCCCGTTCAGCCAAATCGACGTGTTCTGAATTGCACTAAGTTTTGTTTTAATGTAGAGAGAAATCTGCCCGCATATTAAACCCCATTTCTTGTGTATCTACGCCCAGAAGGTATTTGAAGGGTGCAATGTTTGACCTGAATAAGAAGGGCATTTTTGCAGACCAACTTTGCTGTATTTGAAGAGTAAACACCCAACATCTACGACGCAGACCCTTCACTGCAGACAATAACGCCTGCTCAACTTAGAGGGTGTTGACTCCATATTTAAAAGCTGCAAATTGCCAAAGGATCTGCAAAAGTCGCGTGACTACTCTTTAATGGCCAGCAAGACATGTGATGACCACTTCCTTCACCTCAAATGAGTATTAGTGAATCCCGTTCAGCCAAATCGACGTGTTCTGAATTGCACTAAGTTTTGTTTTAATGTATAGAAGAAATCTGCCCGCATATTAAACCTCCATTTCTTGTGTATCTACGCCCAGAAGGTATTTGAAGGGTGCAATGTTTGACCTGAATAAGAAGGGCATTTTTGCAGACCAACTTTGCTGTATTTGAAGAGTAAACACCCAACATCTACGACGCCGACCCTTCACTGCAGACAATAACGCCTGCTCAACTTAGAGGGTGTTGACTCCATATTTAAAAGCTGCAAATTGCCAAAGGATCTGCAAAAGTCGCGTGACTACTCTTTAATGGCCAGCAAGACATGTGATGACCACTTCCTTCACCTCAAATGAGTATTAGTGAATCCCGTTCAGCCAAATCGACGTGTTCTGAATTGCACTAAGTTTTGTTTTAATGTAGAGAGAAATCTGCCCGCATATTAAACCCCATTTCTTGTGTATCTACGCCCAGAAGGTATTTGAAGGGTGCAATGTTTGACCTGAATAAGAAGGGCATTTTTGCAGACCAACTTTGCTGTATTTGAAGAGTAAACACCCAACATCTACGACGCAGACCCTTCACTGCAGACAATAACGCCTGCTCAACTTAGAGGGTGTTGACTCCATATTTAAAAGCTGCAAATTGCCAAAGGATCTGCAAAAGTCGCGTGACTACTCTTTAATGGCCAGCAAGACATGTGATGACCACTTGCTTGATCTCAAATGAGTATTGGTGAATCCCGTTCAGCCAAATCGACGTGTTCTGAATTGCACTAAGTTTTGTTTTAATGTAGAGATGAAATCTGCCCGCATATTAACACCCCATTTCTTGTGTATCTACGCCCAGAAGGTATTTGAAGGGTGCAATGTTTGACCTGAATAAGAAGGGCATTTTTGCAGACCAACTTTGCTGTATTTGAAGAGTAAACACCCAACATCTACGACGCAGACCCTTCACTGCAGACAATAACGCCTGCTCAACTTAGAGGGTGTTGACTCCATATTTAAAAGCTGCAAATTGCCAAAGGATCTGCAAAAGTCGCGTGACTACTCTTTAATGGCCAGCAAGACATGTGATGACCACTTGCTTGATCTCAAATGAGTATTGGTGAATCCCGTTCAGCCAAATCGACGTGTTCTGAATTGCACTAAGTTTTGTTTTAATGTAGAGATGAAATCTGCCCGCATATTAACACCCCATTTCTTGTGTATCTACGCCCAGAAGGTATTTGAAGGGTGCAATGTTTGACCTGAATAAGAAGGGCATTTTTGCAGACCAACTTGCTGTATTTGAAGAGTAAACACCCAACATCTACGACGCCGACCCTTCACTGCAGACAATAACGCCTGCTCAACTTAGAGGGTGTTGACTCCATATTTAAAAGCTGCAAATTGCCAAAGGATCTGCAAAAGTCGCGTGACTACTCTTTAATGGCCAGCAAGACATGTGATGACCACTTCCTTCACCTCAAATGAGTATTAGTGAATCCCGTTCAGCCAAATCGACGTGTTCTGAATTGCACTAAGTTTTGTTTTAATGTAGAGAGAAATCTGCCCGCATATTAAACCCCATTTCTTGTGTATCTACGCCCAGAAGGTATTTGAAGGGTGCAATGTTTGACCTAATAAGAAGGGCATTTTTGCAGACCAACTTTGCTGTATTTGAAGAGTAAACACCCAACATCTACTACGCCGACCCTTCACTGCAGACAATAACGCCTGCTCAACTTAGAGGGTGTTGACTCCATATTTAAAAGCTGCAAATTGCCAAAGGATCTGAAAAGTCGCGTGACTACTCTTTAATGGCCAGCAAGACATGTGATGACCACTTCCTTCACCTCAAATGAGTATTAGTGAATCCCGTTCAGCCAAATCGACGTGTTCTGAATTGCACTAAGTTTTGTTTTAATGTATAGAAGAAATCTGCCCGCATATTAAACCTCCATTTCTTGTGTATCTACGCCCAGAAGGTATTTGAAGGGTGCAATGTTTGACCTGAATAAGAAGGGCATTTTTGCAGACCAACTTTGCTGTATTTGAAGAGTAAACACCCAACATCTACGACGCGACCCTTCACTGCAGACAATAACGCCTGCTCAACTTAGAGGGTGTTGACTCCATATTTAAAAGCTGCAAATTGCCAAAGGATCTGCAAAAGTCGCGTGACTACTCTTTAATGGCCAGCAAGACATGTGATGACCACTTGCTTGATCTCAAATGAGTATTGGTGAATCCCGTTCAGCCAAATCGACGTGTTCTGAATTGCACTAAGTTTTGTTTTAATGTAGAGATGAAATCTGCCCGCATATTAACACCCCATTTCTTGTGTATCTACGCCCAGAAGGTATTTGAAGGGTGCAATGTTTGACCTGAATAAGAAGGGCATTTTTGCAGACCAACTTTGCTGTATTTGAAGAGTAAACACCCAACATCTACGACGCAGACCCTTCACTGCAGACAATAACGCCTGCTCAACTTAGAGGGTGTTGACTCCATATTTAAAAGCTGCAAATTGCCAAAGGATCTGCAAAAGTCGCGTGACTACTCTTTAATGGCCAGCAAGACATGTGATGACCACTTGCTTCATCTCAAATGAGTATTGGTGAATCCCGTTCAGCCAAATCGACGTGTTCTGAATTGCACTAAGTTTTGTTTTAATGTAGAGATGAAATCTGCCCGCATATTAAACCTCCATTTCTTGTGTATCTACGCCCAGAAGGTATTTGAAGGGTGCAATGTTTGACCTGAATAAGAAGGGCATTTTTGCAGACCAACTTGCTGTATTTGAAGAGTAAACACCCAACATCTACGACGCAGACCCTTCACTGCAGACAATAACGCCTGCTCAACTTAGAGGGTGTTGACTCCATATTTAAAAGCTGCAAATTGCCAAAGGATCTGCAAAAGTCGCGTGACTACTCTTTAATGGCCAGCAAGACATGTGATGACCACTTGCTTGATCTCAAATGAGTATTGGTGAATCCCGTTCAGCCAAATCGACGTGTTCTGAATTGCACTAAGTTTTGTTTTAATGTAGAGAAGAAATCTGCCCGCATATTAAACCCCCATTTCTTGTGTATCTACGCCCAGAAGGTATTTGAAGGGTGCAATGTTTGACCTGAATAAGAAGGGCATTTTGCAGACCAACTTTGCTGTATTTGAAGAGTAAACACCCAACATCTACGACGCAGACCCTTCACTGCAGACAATAACGACTGCTCAACTTAGAGGGTGTTGACTCCATATTTAAAAGCTGCAAATTGCCAAAGGATCTGCAAAAGTCGCGTGACTACTCTTTAATGGCCAGCAAGACATGTGATGACCACTTCCTTCACCTCAAATGAGTCTTGGTGAATCCCGTTCAGCCAAATCGACGTGTTCTGAATTGCACTAAGTTTTGTTTTAATGTAGAGATGAAATCTGCCCGCATATTAACACCCCATTTCTTGTGTATCTATGCCCAGAAGGTACTCTAATTCATTATTATCAGAAGTCCTAAAAACTACCGGAAAAGCCTTCAGTTAATCCAAAATGCTGCAGCAAGGGTACTGACAGAGACAAGAAAGAGAGACCATATTTCTCCTGTATTGGCTTCCCTTCATTGGCTTCCTGTTAAATCCAGAATTGAATTCAAAATCCTGCTCCTCACATACAAGGTCTTAAATAATCAGGCCCCATCTTATCTTAATGGCCTTGTAGTACCATATCACCCTATTAGAGGACTTCGCTCTCGCTCTGCAGGCTTACTTGTTGTTCCTAGAGTATTTAAAAGTAGAATGGGAGGCAGAGCCTTCAGTTTTCAGGCCCCTCTTCTGTGGAACCAGCTTCCAGTTTGGATTCGGGAGACAGACACTATCTCTACTTTCAAATTAGGCATAAAACTTTCCTTTTTGTTAAAGCATATAGTTAGGGCTGGGCCAGGTGACCCTGAATCCTCCCTTACTTATGCTGCAATAGACATAGTCTGCTGGGGGATTCCCATGATGCATTGAGGTTTTCCTTTCCAGTCACCTTTCTCACTCACTATGTGTTAATAGACCTCTCTGCATCGAATCAAAGCTGTTATTAATCTCTGTCTCCCGTCCACAGCATGTCTGTCATTCTGTTTTCCTTCTCTCACCCCAACCGGTCGCGGCAGATGGCCCCGCCCCTCCCTGAGCCTGGTTCTGCCGGAGGTTTCTCCTGTTAAAAAGGGAGTTTTTCCTTACCACTGTCGCCAAAGTGCTTGCTCATAGGGGGTCATATGATTGTTGGATTTTTCTCTTTATCTATTTTTGTACAATCTACTGTACAATATAAAGTGCCTTGAGGCGACTGCTGTTGCGGTTTGGCGCTATATAAATAAATTGAATTGAAAATTGAAATTGAAAATTTGTGTCTGCATTAAAAGGCTGTTTAAATGTAGGACGAACTAGAAAGGCCAGAGGTTAAAATCTCTGAACACTCATCCACCCACAGATGCAATCACACACACAGAAACCTACTCACTGACACACAAAATACAAATATAAATAATAATAATAATAAAAAAAAACACTAAGTCTATCTTTGCAATACATTATGGGTCCTCAAAATTACACCCTTTTTTTACTCATCTTCTCTAGCTCCCACACCCAACATATGCTATACTGCCCCAAAGGTCTCTTCCAGATCTTCCAGGGTTATGGCTGTTCGTAACACCTAGTATTTGTGTATGAAACCAAACATCGCTTTACTTAACTGACTTATGAGTAAAGTTTGTTAAAACTTTTCCTGCCATCTCTGCACTCGGTTCTGCACTTGGGTTCAGTTTTGGTACAGGCCTTCGGCCCCCTTTAATGGTACGATCTGGCCAAGAGCAGAATGGACCCAGCAGAACCTGTGAGAGCTGCATTTGCCAAGTAGGCAGTGGCCATAGGCAGTCACGAACAGGAATTACAGGGGGTAAGTGCCCAGGGCGACGCCATTAGTGAGACCCAGTCAGAAACCTTAGCATGAATTCAGACCATACAGGTTAGCCACCTGTTCCGACTGCACCTCCGTCAGCCACGCTCACTCACCCCCACTACGACTTATCCGCAAATGTTCCTGTTACCATCTATCAATGTGGTCCCAGCCTTTTGGGACACTGCGCTCCCAGAGCCCAAAACATATTCTGGGGAGCAAGGTAGCTGCGGAGCTTTTTCATGCCCCCTCTCTTCAGCACAACAATATTATGATGTCGGGGACAGGCTCTGATGGATGAATGCTCTCCGATGCATCCATCAGAGTGTGAATGTGGTTAGACAGCACTCAGTTTAGAGTCAGCGCTTGTGAGAATGGGTGTGACTGGGTGATTGTGGCATGTTGTATAGAGTGCTTTGAGTGCTCTGGGAGAGTACAGAAGCGCTATGTAAGAATCAGTCCATTTACCATTTACTCAAATATGTATACTGTAATTTATACAGTTTTTACAGTATGCATCACTTTTGGGATATTATGGGACTTACTTGTACAAAGTTGTATCACAATTCTTTGACTCTTTGTAGCATCCATCATCTGGACTGACGTGTACCAGCTCAAATTTGGCTGTACTTTTTGCCCATCCTCCCTCATCGTTAGACCATGGTTGACCACAAGGTCATCCAAAGTGGCTTTGATCTCCTCAGAGATTATCCTCAGAGATCATCGAGTTAAGTATGGGGAATGGAGTTTAATAGACTAAGTTTCATCATCCGAGCGACATACGATATGCTACTTTCCCCAATAAATCTGCCGCTGTGGTTAGGCAAGGACCCAACCTGCTCCCCGTGTACTGTCCCAGCCACACTCAAGCACATCTTGGTTGGTTGTAGGACTAGCCTTACTCAGGGCAGATACACATGGAGACATAACAAGGTTCTCAGGTGTATAGCCGAGAAAGTTGAGCGCAAAAGAAAATCCATCAATTCTCAACCTTTCACAAAACAAGAGGAGCATCAGTTTTCATCAGCATTTGTCTGGGAGGGAGATAAGCTGAGGACAAGCCCCTCTACCCTGGACCTGTGCCCGCTGAAGGTTGCCAGGGATTGGATGCAAGTGGACTTGGATCAGAGGCTAATTTTTCCCACAGAGATCGTAACAACTACTCTGCGACCAGACCTCGTCCTTTGGTCTAACTCCCAAAAACTCGTGTACGTCATTGAGCTGACGGTACCATGGGAGGAAGCAATTGATGAAGCATTTGAGCGTAAGAAGCTGTGGTATGCCAACTTGGCAGCTAAGGCAGAGGACGGAGGTTGGAAGATCAAGGTGCGCCCGGTGGAAGTGGGGTGCAGGGGCTTTGTTGCCAGTAAAAGAGCAAAACTGCTTAGAGAGATTTGGATCAGGGGACAGGCGCAATGGCAGGCTATAAGAGAATTAGCTAAGACTGCTGAGAGGACCAGTCACTGGCTATGGCTAAAAAGGGCTGAGATCACTTGGGCAGCTTAGGCAGTCAGCTAACTGCAAGACACAGATTGACAGGATTGATTGACCCGTGGTGGGCCTGCCTCAACAGGTGGCGTAAAAAAGGGTAAAACATAACATTAGAAGTTTTGCTGGCTGACTGATACAGCTGTCTCGGGGCCTCCTGGGTACTGTGTAGTTAACCTAATGGTAGTGAAAACAAAAAGAGGAATTAGAGAATAGGAAAGAAAACTTTTGCTCTCTTCTCCCCTCTGCTCTTCTTCCCTTTTCTGGAAGGCAGTGGGGAGGTAGCGCGTACAGCCCGATCTGGCAGGGAGGTGTGGGAAACCAGATCGGGTGCCCCCCTTCCGGCTCTCCTCTCTGCTCTCTCCTATCTTGTCCCTTTTGTCTTACTTCTCTCTATCACCTGTTCTATCCCTTTGAAGAAATAAGTCTCCATAAATGTTAAAGAGGTAAGAATTATTATTATTAACATAATAATTATTATTTCTCAGTTGCAGTGAATAGATAGAAGAAAATAAACTGCAGAAAACTAAACAAACTAAACAAAAAAGAAGAAATAACAATTTAACATAAGTTAAGTTGAGGCACAAAACGATGTGTGCCACTGGTAAAGTTTCTGGGCTGCCTTTCCTCATAACAGCCATCCCTCAAGATTTTCTCCATTTAAAGCAATGCAATATAAGGGAATGTAAAATCTAGTCCTTTTACTGAATCTGGGCCTTCATCCTACCTGTGCTCCTCTTACTCTCACTCCTGTGGCTCTGCCTCTGTTTCCAATGTTGGCATATATTGCTCCAAAACAGAAGAGCTCATCTGTTGCCCTTTTATAAAGCTCTGATTTCTTAATTATGTGTGAAAGGTAGGGATGGGTATCGAAAACCGGTTCTTGTTGAGAACCGGTTCCCACTGTTTCAATTCCTTGGAATCGTTTGCCATTTTTGCAAACGATTCCCTTATCGATTCCAGTCGCCCCGAATGACGTAACCACGTTGCGGAGCGTCGGAGCGTACCTGGCAGGAAACACGGCGCCTAAGCGGCTCAAACGCTTAAAAGTTTGTTTATACTTTACGAGAACGGATGACAACAGGGCAACTTGCAATACTTGCAAAGTAGATATTTCATTTAGGGAGGAAACACTACAAATATGCAAAAGCATTTGCTCACAAAACACGCGATGAACTTAAATGAATGTCTTTAAATCCACTCTGGACTCGTGAATCTCAACCCAGCAGCAGCATCTGTAACATTTGCACGTCATCTCCCGTTAATGCGGCAAGTAAATAATCAACTAACAGTGCATATTATGTTAGCATGATCTGCTTTATTACAAAACCTGCCATTGTGCATTTAGATGACCATGATGAGACAGACAGACAGAGTCTGGCTGGTGCTCGCTGGCAGTTGTCGCTGCAGTCTACCGGTAGCATCTCTTTTCAGGCCCGAATGTCACCGAGCAGTGACTAGTTTGTGGTCAAAACCTTGCAGCCATTTGCCACAGCAGATGGTAAGTGAATGTGTTTAATTGTAGGCAGGGACATTACTGGATATTCTTGTGTAATTGCTACAGAATAATTTATGTTATACTTTGTTATTGCTACAGAAGAATATTTATTTTATTATTTTACGTTTACAATTTTCCCCAGGGACCCTGTGACACGCCATTGAAGAGCCGTAGGCTGTGGATCTCTTAAGATCTCACTGTTGGGTTTGTAAGGCCATGTTACTCCTAAATTTCTATCTTGTTGAAAGAGAAGATATAAAACAGTTCTAAGCTAATCGACCTTAGTGTTCTCCTTTTTAAAAACAAGAATCGATAAGAGAATCGATAAAGAATCGAATCGTTAAACGGAATCGAAAAGGGAATGGGAATCGTTAAAATCTTATCAATACCCATCCCTAGTGAAAGGTGTTTAGCCATGTGATGAGTTTGTATGCAGAGTAGGGCAACTGAGTTTACAATTTTGAATGACAGTGTGTTTCTTGTGCAAACAAGAGGTTGTCTTGATGAAAATTATACCAAATGCAGATGATTGTATGTAGTGTTTTGTCAAAAATGTGTTTTAAAACTGCAATTTGAGTGAAAAGAATTGTGCTTGTAGTTTAGCAGAATTGATTCAGGGGGTTGGTGCATTAGTTACATGTTGTAGTCACTGTGTCTGACATACAAATAATTGTGTGTAAACAATTGGAAAAAACTGTAATCTCTGGCTCTCTTCCACAGCATGTGTTTTATCCTGTCTTCCTTCTCTCACCCCAACCAGTGGCGCTGACGGCCACCCCTCCCTGAGCCTGGATCTGCCGGAGGTTTCTTCCTGTTAAAAGGAATTTTTCCTTGCCACTGTCACCAGACTGCTTGCTGTTAGGGGGTCTGTGGTGGGGATGTAGTCCCTGGTGCAGCTGCAGGAGAGGAGTAGTGCAGTGAGTTCAAGAGGGCGGTACCGGGAGGCAGGTGAGCCACAGGTGATGACGATTGTTGATGACAGTGTTTCCCTTCTTTTTGTCTTTATAGTGATGGCAGAGTCGAGCAGGAGGCACGCTGGACCGGAACATACTGTTTCCTGTATGCAGAGTAGTCAAATAAAAAACATTACTTGTGAACACAAACCCCGTGTGTATTGCATTTGTTACAGGGTCATATGATTGTTGGTTTTTTTTCTTCTGTATTATTGTAGGGTTTGCCTTGAGTTGACTGTATAAATAAAATTGAACTGAATTTTGCTATACATGGAGGTGGAAGGTCTATGACCGGCAGCCTTATACCAGAAATATTTTATTGGAGGCAATGGGACACACCTGCGATGACATAACGGTGGATTCTTGTCAAAGCTGGGTTTGGCACACAAGATGGTTTTTCCCACATTGCTTGGCAAGGGAGAATATTGCCTGTGATGTGGGTTTCCTACTAACTACATGTCCTGAATGCTGTGTCTTCAGTTATTCAATGCAGAGTCTAATGAGTCCTCCGTGCTGAATATATTTTTACTGGCTCCATTTATGATGTGAACATACTGTTTGGTTTTGAACATAGGATAATTTGTTTTGAGGTGATAGTTTCATTTTGACAGAAAAGTCTGGGGTGTTGTGACTGTAGTTAATTTTTGATTTGTGTTTACGGTTTTGAGAAAATGACTGGAGGTTTCAAGAAATGTGTTTTAGCAATTTAGAAAAACTGTAATACCCGACTGAGTTGGGCTTTGAATGACTTGGAACTTTGAAAACTCGTGGAGGCCCAATCATTGGGCAAAAACTCAAGTTCAACCATCTTACCCATTTTCTGAACCAGTTCCTCTCAAGGTCCACTTAGAGTTAGATCTTGCTAAAAGATCAGCAAAAATCATGTGACATCTCTCTAATGACGAGAAAAATAGGTGATTGACCACTTTTTTCATCCTATATGAATATTACTGAGGCTTGTTCAGTCCAATTTGGGTACACTGAATTGTACTCATTTTAAATGTAAAGATTAGGTCTTCCTGAAATCATATTTGTCAGTCTAACTCAATAGGTGTCATGATTCGGCTGTGTGCCGGCAGGAATTGGACCCAAACGCAAACTCACTGGAGACTGGACTGAACTCAAAATGGCAGCTTTTATTGCTGAACACAAAAACTCTACAAAATCTAAACTGGGAAGACTCTAACAAAACACACAGGGAGCTACAGGTAGAAACACACAGCATGAGGGAGAACGCGACACAGAACTGAGGGAGACGCAGACCTAAATACACAGAGGATTAACGAGGGAAGTGGGAGCACACAAGGAACACAGGTGACACTGATAATCATAACAAGACAAGGCAGGAGTAAACGCAACACTGACGCATACTGACGAGGGACTGTCAAAGTAAAACAGGAAGTGCACAGAGGTTCAGACAGGAGGAGAGAGAGCACGGGGAGAGCACAGACATAACGGGCTGGGGAAAACATGGAATAAAACACAAGGAGAGACGAGGGCTCAGATACACAGAGGGGCACACGGGGGTAAGAGTCACAAGGGGAAAAACACATAAGGAAACAACGTAACAGAGCAACTCAGGAAGCATGGCCTAAATAAGGAACAAAATACATGAAAACTAAGAATACTGGGCCAACGTGGCCCAGGACCATGACAGTACCCCCCCCCCCCCTTAAGGGCTGACTCCAGGCAGCCCAAACCCGAGAACCAAAAGACAAGAAAACGGAAAACAACCCAACCAGGGCGGGAGGCAGGGGACCAGGACGGAGGGACCGACACCAAACCAAACACAAGGAGCATGAGACCAAAACCGAGGCCCGAAACAAACAAAAACAGTCCAAAACAGAAGATGCTGGAGTCCAGGGAAACAGCGTCCATGGAGAGCAGAAGGTCGACCCGAGGGGCGACAGCACAAAAGTTCATAGTCCGGCTGTTCCGGGGGCCGGCCACGTGGAAGACGGCGGCGGCAGCAGAGCGGGTCCGGAGGCCGGCCGCGTGGAAGACGGCGGCGGCTCTCAAGCATCAGGCGTACTGGTCGAGGCTTGGTGGGCACAGGACCAGACGAGGGTGAAGCTGAAGCAGAGGCTGGACCAGGCGACGGCGTAGGCGGAGCAGAAGCTGAAGCAGAGGCTGGACCAGGGACGGCGTAGGCGGAGCAGAAGCAGAAGCCGGAGCTGGACCAGGCGGAGCAGAAGCCAAAGCTGGACCAGACGACGGTGTAGGCGGAGCAGGAGCAAAAGCAGAGGCCGGACCGGGCGAAGGCGACTTGGACCCTCCAGCGGAGACGAGGAGGTGCTGGCCGGTCTCACCACAGCCGCCAGCGGAGACGATGAGATGCTGGCCGGGCTCACCAGAGGCGCCAGCGGAGACGAGGAAGTGCTGGCCGGGCTCACCAGAGCCGCCAGCGGAAACGAGGGATGGCTGGAGCGGTTCTCCTGAACCCCCAGCGGAAACGAGGGATGGCTGGAGCGGTTCTCCTGAACCCCTAGCGGAAACGAGGGATGCAGAGCCAGCAGGTGTGGAGACCTCTGGCTCAGCGGACGCTAACTGTAGCTGCACAGGGCACGCAGTCGGCTTGGGATGCAACGGCTGGGGCTGTGCGGGGCAAACAGTCTGTCCAAGATGTGTCAGCACCACGCAGTCCTCAGCTGGCTGAGTAAGCTCACAAAGGGCTGCTGAGCTTTTAACAGGGCTGGTGACTGAGCTAACAACTGAACTGGTGACAGAACAGGAAACTGGGCTAATAACTGAGATAATGACTGCGCTATGGACAGAAGTGCAAGTTGTGGTGGTGGTTGCAGTGATGGTGGGTCAGCAGGTAGTTGAACTGGTGACTGAGCAGGTGTCTGACTCTTGGCTGCTCTCCTCCGGGGAACAGGAACGGGTGCAGGGCCTGGCCGAACACCAGCCATCCCCACCCGAGGAACAGATACGGGTGCAGGGACGAGCTGGGCTCTGGCTGCCTTTACCCTGGGGGCCGGTGTAGGTGCAGGAGCTAGCTGGATCTCTGCCGCTCCCACCCGAGGAACTGAGACGGGTGCAGGAGTCGGCAGGGTCACAGCTGACCTCACCCGGGGAGCCGGAATAGGTGCAGGCAACGGCTGGGTGTCCATCAACCCCACCCGAGGAGCAGGTACGGGTGCCGGGATGAATGGATCCTCTGCCAGGCTGGAGACAGAAGCAGGGACCAGCTGGACCTCAGCTACCCCCACCCGAGGAACTGATACGGGTGCAAGGGAAAGCTGGGCCCAAGCTGCCCTGGGTACAGGAACTGGAGGTGGAGAGCGAAGCACAGGAACAGTAACAGTCACTGGGTAAACTAGGTTAATGGTGCCAAACATAGTTTGAGCAAACCGCGACTTATGGTGGGCTGGTTCAAGCAACTCTGCTGTACTTAAGTTGTCCATGTCATAATTAGCAGTCTTAGGAAAAGTGAGTTTAGGAGCAGTCACAGGTACTGGGGAATTCACACAAGTAGTGTCTGGATAACCTGGGTGTGAAGCAACACTACACACAGTTGTACAGGATGTAGCTCAAGACGTAGTACACACAGAGTCCATGAAACTTGGCCAAAAAGCATGGCGCACAGAGTTAAACTGACATGACCGGGGAACAGAAAAGTTAACCTGTGCAACCAGCTCGGCAGTGCTCAAACTAAATTCATTTGCCAGTCTATGTATAGCAGATGACACCTTGCGGCTCTTAACCTTAGCGGGCATTGAATACACAGTTGCAAGGAGTCCACGAGGAAAAACAGAAACAGTCTCCTGCTTAGCAGGCACGGGAGAAGGTGAGGTTTCACAGGTAGCGTCCGAGTTAGCACTTTCAAGTTGTGGCACAGAAAAAACCACAGCCTGAGAAACTGACGGAGCAACACTGGGAGTCACAGATACAAGAGCTGGTTTAAAGATTAAACTGTTCATAGCAGAGGAATGGCTAATAGTCTCTGTGTTACCGGGCTCAGGCAGAATGCTAGGAGTACACGGTAAATTGGCTTGCTCAGCAACACAGGCCTCATTCACAGTAACTCTTTGAGGAGCTGAGAGAGCAGTGGCTGGTTGAGAAGTTGGCTGAGAAATATCAGAAATGTCTAAAGACAAAACGGGCTGGAACATGAAACAGTCATTTGAAGGAGCATCAGCTATAGAACACTCAGTCTCGGATGGTTTGTGCTCCACAGCGTACACTGTTATATCTAGAGCTGATGGTGGTGGTGGTGTGTGGCTGAGCTCAGACTGGGAAACCTCAGAACATACAGGCTGATTAAAACAGTTCTGCGGGGCTACAATGCTGGTAGCAGTATGTAGGTGAGTCTGATGTAGGATAACAGTCTTAGGTTCAGCTAACTCTACAGGTGAAACATTCATACTAGCTAACTCAGAGGAGACACTGCGAGCATTACAAAAATCTGAGGGCTCAGAAACACGAAGATTACTAGTGAGAGCAACTGGTGAATTATCTGACACGGAGGTGCCTCGCTGAATAGTGTCTTTAGAGTCCAAACACAAAACGGCAGAATTGTTCGAGTTAGGCTGCACAATAGGCACGGAGGGCCAAACAGTGCTACTCACAGTGGGGGATAAGTCATGGAGTCCGGAATCAGAAAGCTTGGGCGGAGTGTGTGAAGCACAGTCACTCTCTCCCCCGGGTGCAGCCTGCTTGGCTGTACAGGAGCAACGGCGGCGTGAACGCCGTTTCCTCTTAGAAACGGGAGTGGCAGAAAAAACTGAAGGTGTCGGAGCCACGGTGACTGGCCCCTCATCCTCCGACCACATTCCTGCCAGGCATGAGGCAGGTGAGGGGTGGTCGGAACCAGACGTGAGGGGAGTGACGGTCCGATGCTGCGACTGCAGCAGGGCTGAAGAGAGCCCCGTTCGCTGCGATACCGTCGCGGCGAGCTTTGCTTGCTGCTGCGGCGGCGGCTGTCTGACGGAGATCTCCGTTTGCTGTCGCTGTGGCGTGGAATCCCGGGAACAGACGCGGTCTGCCAGCTCACGAGCTTGTAACGCCTCCTTGGCTCGGCTCAGTTCATCAATAAAGCCCTCATAGCAGGAGAGCTTGCGAAGGAAAGGGTTTCCCTCGACTATTGCCCTTATGGCCTTAAGTCCGACAGAAATTGTCCGTGAGTCCGAGGCGTGGGTTATTCGCCTCACCAGACTCTGTACACGGAGAAGGTCTTCCTCGCGGGCGGAGCCTGCTGGGTCCATTTCGTGGTCGCGTTCTTCTGTCATGATTCGGCTGTGTGCCGGCAGGAATTGGACCCAAACGCAAACTCACTAGAAACAGGATTGAACTCAAAAGGCAGCGTTTATTGCTGAACCAAGAACATCTACAAAAACCTAAACTGAGACAAAACTAACAATACACACATAGGGAGACACAGGGAGAAACACACAGCATGAGGGAGAACGCGACACAGAACTGAGGGAGACGCAGACCTAAATACACAGAGGGTTAACGAGGGAAGTGGGAGCACACGAGGAACACAGGTGACACTGATAATCATAACAAGACAAGGCAGGAGTAAACGCAACACTGACGCATAGTGACGAGGGACTGTCAAAGTAAAACAGGAAGTGCACAGAGGTTCAGACAGGAGGAGAGAGAGCACGGGGAGAGCACAGACATAACGGGCTGGGGAAAACATGGAATAAAACACAAGGAGAGACGAGGGCTCAGATACACAGAGGGGCACACGGGGGTAAGAGTCACAAGGGGAAAAACACATAAGGAAACAACGTAACAGAGCAACTCAGGAAGCATGGCCTAAATAAGGAACAAAATACATGAAAACTAAGAATACTGGGCCAACGTGGCCCAGGACCATGACAATAGGATGTGACCTAAAGTTTGAGCCAATAGTAATAGGGTTGTATAAGACCATCTTCTCAGTATAAATGGAATAAAAAACCCAACATCTGCCACTGAGATGCTTCATTTTAGACAAAAGAGCATAACAAAGAAAATAAAAGCAATACACTCAGATCAGGAACAAATAGTTCAAACATAAAAAGGAAATGCATTGGGGCCCCACCATTTGGGTGAAAGAACAGGTACAACCTTCCGTAATGTTCACCTGGACAATTTCCTTTCAGAGGCCATATGGGGTCCAAAACAATGGTGGGTCAATTCAGTGTCCCGCACAGATCATCCAGTGTTATTTGTAGTCAAACTTGTAATCACTTTATAGTTCATACTTCATACCCAATACTCATATCTGTTATTATCCTCCGTCTCTCTTCCACAGCATGTCTTTCATCCTGTTTTCCTTCTCTCACCCCAACCGGTCGCGGCAGATGGCTGCCCCTCCCTGAGCCTGGTTCTGCCGGAGGTTTCTTCCTGTTAAAAGGGAGTTTTTCCTTCCCACTGTCGCCAAAGTGCTTGCTCATAGGGGGTCATATGATTGTTGGGTTTTTCTCTGTATTTATTATTGTGCTATCTACTGTACAATATAAAGCGCCTTGAGGCGACTTTTGTTGTGATTTGGCGCTATATAAATAAAATTGAATTGAATTGAATACCCTGGAAGACCACCAAGTCATTGGTTCAGGTATGTGGATGACACCTGGGTGAAAATTAAATCTCAGGATTCACGGATCACGGATCACCTACAGGCCAGTGGACACTCTTTCAATGATGAGGATGTACACATCCTGGACAGGGAGGAATGCTGGTTTGAGCACGGAGTCAAGGAGGTGAACTAAAATGGGTGAAAACTGGTTTGAAATACTTGGGTGTTTACTTGGGGTATCACATGGAGGTCATGAAAAATTGGGAAAGTGTTGTTGAACCGAAGGAGGGTAGGTTAAAAAAATAACATTTCTTTAACCTAAGTGGCTTTTACCACTTACCATCTTACAGGGGTTGCACACTTATTATTAACAATCTTATTGTAAAATCGTTGTGGCACTGTTTAGCAGATTTGGAACCCTCACCCAACCGACTGATGAAATTACAGTTTTTTATTTTAAGCTTTTTTCTTGACAGACTGCACGGTGTTCCTCAAAGTGTTTTGTTCTTGCAAAAGGAAGAAGAAGGGCAAGGCTAGATTCATTTAGAACGTAGAAAAGCAGCTTTCAGGTTACATTTTTTACAGAGCTTTATGTATGGGGATCAAAATATTTTGTGGAGGCAGGTTGGAACGGTTCGCAGCCAAGTGTGAAGCGGTGGGAATGAGAATCAGCAACTCCAAATCTGAGGCCATGGTCCTCAGCCAGAACAGGGTGGAGTGCCCACTCCGGGTCAGGGACGAGACCCTGCCCCAAGTGGAGGAGTTTAAGTATCTCGGGGTCTTGTTCACAAGTCATGGGAGAAGGGAGCGGGAGATCGACAGACGGATTGGTGCAGCGGCTGCAGTGATGCGGACGCTGTACCGGTCTGTTGTTGTGAAGAGAGCTTAGTGTAAAAGCAAAGCTCTCAATTTACCAGTCGATCTACGCCCCTACCCTCACCTATGGTCACGAGCTGTGGGTAGTGACCGAAAGAACGAGATCTCGAATACAAGCGGCGGAAATGGGCTTCCTCTGAAGGGTGGCTGGCCTCTCCCTTAGAGATAGGGTGAGAAGTTCGGCCATTCAGGCGGGGCTCAGAGTAGAGCCGCTGCTCCTCCACATCAAAAGGATCCAGTTGAGGTGGTTCGGGCATCTGACAAGGATACCCCCTGGGCGCCTCCTGGGTGTCCCACCGGGAGGAGGCCCCGGGGCAGACCCAGGACACGCTGGAGAGATGATATCTCTCAGCTGGCCTGGGACCACCTTGGTGTTCCCCCGGATAAGCTGGAGGAGGTGTCTGGGGAGAGGGAGGTCTGGGCTTCTCTGCTTGGGCTGCTGCCTCCGCGACCCGGCCCCGGATAAGAGGAAGAAAATGGATGGATGGATGGATGGATGTCACAGAATGCTTATTTTCAAAAGTTGGTAATTTGGGGTTCGGTAAAACTTGTTTTGTTTTTTTATCACTCAAGCTATGTTGTAAAGTGCTTGTCACCTTTCTATGTTAGTGTGTGCTACGTTCCCCTAAAAGGGTCCAGGAAAGTAACAAAGAGTTTTATTAAAGTTTCTAATAATAACTCACCCAAAAGAGACAGACAAGCCACTATCACAATTTAAAGAAACAAAACAAAACTCAAGTGTTGGTCAGTAAACTGAAAAGTAAGTCAAAAAGAGATTAGCGACCAAACACACACCAGAGCTCACCTTTCTCTGCCCTTAAATACCTTTAATTGCTGCTGGAGTCAGCTGTACAAAAGAAAAAAGTGGCACCTAAGGCAAGAGAGATGGTAGGACACACCCACACAGGCAACTTCAGGAGGAGGCCCCTGCCATAACAGTTTGTTAAAAGCTTGGAGGCTGAAGGAAACCGAAAAACTTGGGATATCTATATCTTTACTTTGGCTTTTATTGGAACCTATCCTAAAGGGATCTCGTTTAGGTTCATCCTGGGATGATGTGATAATGTTGTCAGAGCGTCTGATGAAAAAGAGAGTTACCACTGTAAGGCATTTGCTTGAACTTATTGGAGCCAAAATGGAAGATGTTGTCTCCTTGACAAGGGGACTGGAGGTTTGCTCTCTCCAGATAGTAGGCTTGCTGCTGACCAAATTCAAGCATGTTTTATCATAAGATGATAAAAAAACTACTGGATGGTCTAATGGAATTTTAATACCTGATAATACCTGACATAGTTTCTTAAAATTGTACATAAAGACACAGCTTAAGGATTTTGAAAGTCTGGGTTCTTTTTCAGAGAAGGAGAAATATCTATGAACACTGCTGGATTTGGTGAATGGGAAGATATTGTATAAGAGTTTCGTTAAGGCTCTAAACAAAAAGTTAAGAGATAAAAATGATACACCTAGTAAAGATCATTTTAAAGTTGGTTTTGATGTGAAACCTGTATGGTGGTTGATCTACAAGCCTCCATTGGCTTCTCCACTCAAATGAAAGCAACCAACATTTCATTATTGTGTTTGGAACGACCCAGCATCTTAATATGAACATTTTTTTTGACCCAATGCTTACATAGAAGGCGATATTTCTTAAAGTACTAGTTACTTCCTCTAGATACCAATAATTATGAATAAAAATACTAAAATTAAAGTATTGTTAAATAAGATTTTTAAGTTTGCTATTTACTCTTCATAAACACAAGTCCACAGATCTGAAATATCTTTATTTTATTTGATGTTTAGAACACAGATATTAACAAATGCGTCATAAAAAAAGTCTTATTTAGCAAAAACATAAAGAACTTTGTTTCCTTGAAGGGTGTTTTGAACTTTTTTTGTGACTAAGCCTTTAAGGGTACCCCCCCCCCCCAACACAAACTTGAAATGATGAAACCATAAAAACTTTGAACATCTGTCCAGACGTGGCAGTTGGATGTCCTGGTCATCCACTGGAACTGTGACATCCATGTCGTCTGGCTGTGACACAAAAGCGAAACAGTAAAGACATATTTAGGGCATGTGACCATTCCATATAACAAAGATGGTCACATGTAAATCAGTGTCTTCTCAACATGTCTTGTAAAGTAGGGAGGATCTGTGTATGGTTACTCAGTTAAATCTACCTAAACCCATACATGTCCCTCAAGATTTAAGCTTTTATGTTTTAATTAGATATGAGTTAAGCCACATGCACACCAACAACAGTTAAGAGCCTCCACTTCCTAATAATCTGACAATAAATTGGATTCCGTTACTCTGTTATGCCAAGTCCCAGTTTAAAGAAAACATCTACTATAGCCAATGATGCACCCAGGAAATGTGATTCAGAACCACTACAACACAATGACCAGACTGATAGCACTCTCACCATCTTTTTTGGGCCTCAGAAAGAAGTCACCGTGGGTTCCTGCTTACAAACATAGATCGTGGCATTTGCAGTTTAGTTTTCTTATCAAGGTGTTTATACAGTAGATTAACTCACATACACTTAGTACATCATGAGTACATCATGCAAGTTAAACGTATACAAGCCATCCACTTGTCCAACTCATCTATGCACAATTAAAACCAGTTTACTCCCACTTACCTCTACTTCATCTGTGTGCATCGATCCCCACTCATATGATCCACTATCCCCTGAGTTTACTTTCTCTGAGAACCTTTCCTCCTAAAGACCCAAAAGACTGTTTTATAATTCAAATACTTACACACAGAAAAGGGATCGTTTTCTTCATGATTGCACCTTATATGGTGTTATTTTATGTGAGTTGATATATAACTAATTAATCTGTACAACACTAAAACTAGTTTAGTCAGACTCACCTCATTCTCACGTGGGGTTGGCACACTTTTCTCACCCAAATCACTATCCTCTGACTTTCCTTTTTGCAAGGAACTCACCTCCTAAAATTAAAAGACAATTTTAAAATTCAAAAGGCAAATAAACAGTAACTGGATTTTTCTTCTCACTAAAAATGGCAAAAGAGCACAAGTTTTTTATCACTATGTTCAAAGAAATATGAAAAATAAAGTAAATCACTGGACTGTCTTTCTCCACACAAACAGAAAGTAAGAGGTTAGAATTCTCAATACTTTGCCAACTGACTGATTACATCAGCTTTCCTTCATCAGGCAATACTGAACCTGATTACTAAGCACTTATGCGGAGAAAATGGATTGTTTTCTTGATGATTTTACCTTTCATTGTGTAATTCTGTGTTAGTTCATGTGTAACTCCAATTAATCTACATCACACTGAAAGTAGTTTAGTCCCACTCACCTCTTCTTCCTGCTGGGTCTCCACACACTTCTCACCAAATCCACAATCCTCTGACTTTCCTTTTTGCAAGTAAGTCACATCCTAAAGAGTAAAATACAATTTTAAAATTCAAGTGGCATATACGACCCCTATGACAAGACCATTGAGGGAACATGGTATCCCCTTGGCTTGCTGGCTGTATGTTGGGGTTTCTGCCAGTAAAGGAGAGGGTTTTTTCCCCTGTGCCTCCAGGTCGGGGAATGGCACCTGATCTTCGTCTGCACTTATGCACCGAGTGGGGGTTTAGAGCATCCAGCCTTCTTGGAGTCCCTGGGTGGGGTACTGGAGGGTGCTCCGCCTGGGATTCTGTTGTCCTCCTTGGAGACGTCAGTGCTCATGTGGCATTGACAGCAAGACCTGGAGGTGCATGATTGGGAGGAACATCATCCCGGATCATGCACCCGAGCGCTATTTTGTTCTTGGAATTCTATGTAAACCACAGTTTGGCCATAACGAGCACCAAGTTTGAACATAAGAGTGTCCATCAGTGCACGTGGCACCATGCTCTGGGCTGCAGGTCGATGATCGATTTTAAAATCATATCACCAGACCTGAGGCCATATGTTCTGGACACTCGGATAAAGAGAGGGGCTGAGCTGTCAACTGATCACCACGTGGTGGTAAGTTGGATCAGGTGGCGGGGGAGAATACTGGACAGACCTGGTGTGCCTAAAAGTATAGTGAGGGTGTGCTGGGAATGCCTAGCAGAGGCCCCTGGTCCACGAGATCTTCAACGCACCTGGTCATGGAAAACTGAATCAGCTCTTCATACTCTCGAGGACACTTGAGGGTGCATGGGAGTTTGATGAACATACATGTGTTTTGTGGACTTGGAGTAGGCATTCAACCATGTCCCTTGGGGTGTCCTGTGGGGGGCTCCAGGAGTATGGGGTGTCTGATGTGGACGTTGTCCCGGTCTGTTGTGGTGAAGAGAGAGCTGAGTGTAAAAGCTCTTAATTTACTGGTTGATCTACGTCCCTACCCTCACCTATGGTCACGAGCTGTGGGTAGTGACTGAGAGAACGAGATCGCGGATACAAGTGGTGGAAATGAGCTTCGAAGAGTGGCTGGCCTCTCCTTTAGCGATAGGGTACGAAGTTTGGCCATCTGAGACGGGCCCAGAGTAGAGCCCTGCTCCTCCACATCAAAAGTAGCCAGTTGAGGTGGTTCGGGCATCTGACAAGGATGCCTCCTGGGTGAGGTGTTCTGGGCATGTCCCACCGGGAGGAGGCCAAGCTTATATCTCTCAGCTGGCCTGGGAATGCCTCAGTGTTCCCCTGGACATGCTGGAGAAGGTGGCTGGGAGAGGGAGAGGTGGCTGGGGAGAGGGAGGTCTGGGCTTCTCTGCTTGGGGTCCTGCCCTCGCGACCCAGCCCCGGGTAAGTGGAAGAAGATGGACGGATGGATGGATGGATGGATGGATGGAGTGGCTTTTTCTTCTTACTAAAAATGGTAAAATAGCACGGGTTTTCTCTATCACTATGTTCAAAATATTTGGGCCACTAAATTATGAAATATAAAGTAAATCACTGGAGTGTCTTAAGACAGTACTTTGGGTATTCCCTGGCCCCCTCTCTCTCTCTATATATATGCGTATAATTATTCTTTGTTTTCTTTTCCCCAGATTAGGCATTCTTTATTCCTTTTAGTTTGTTTCTTTTGTGTTCCTTTTTCATATTTTTGTTTGTATGTATTATAAATTTGGAAAAAGTACAAAATAAAAAGTTTAAAAAAAATCACTGGAGTGTCTTTCTCCACAGAAACAGAATGTAAGAGGTTAGAATTCTCAATACTTTGCCAACTGATTGATTACATCAGCTTTCTTTTATCAGTCAATTCTGCGTACTAAGAAGCTACAAAGAGAAATTGATAATTTGAGTTAATGTGTAACTTCAGTTAATCTATACAACACTGTAACACTCACCTCTTCTTCACCCTGGGTCTTGACACCCTTCTCACCCAATCCACTATCCTCTGACTTACTTTCCCCACAGAACCTCTTCTGTCCACCACGGGTAATCGTAGCACGACTCATGACAGCACTTCAACCACTCTCTGGGTTGTAGTAGGAACTGAAATGGTTAGGCATGTAAAATTGGAATATTTTTGTATCACAATGTGTTCACATCAAACTAAGTGATTTCAGAGTATATATTGATATTAGTATTATATATATTAATAAATATATCACAGCTGAAACAAGATCTTTTTTTTCTCAATTTCAAATGAGATATTTCCATAAGAAAGAAATACTTAGATGCATTTACTTTCATGAGTCATGAGTCATAAATTGCATTTATCATTTCTTTTTAATGTTATAATCAAGATAAAACACCATTATACAGAGATGTCATTACAGTAATACATTTTGTCGGATAAAACACCATTTGACTGTTAGGCTCCTTTAAAGGAAAATGTGGATTTTGGGTTCACAGAACAAATGGGGGAGCTAAAATAAAGCTATCAAACAGTACTTAAGCAAAAACAAAAAAAATAAACACAAATAAAACAAAAATAAACTGTTTTTAACTCTTACCAGGAGATGAAAAGCCAGGAGGTGAAGACGGTAATTCGAAGTGGATGACCAGAAACAAGACCTTAACAAGCTATCAACTACAGCCAATCAGAAGACAGGCTGGTCCATGACTTTGTCACATGATACTTGAGAGGAGGGTGGGGCATGGGTGAAGTTGGAGCGTTGATTGACGGGATGGTGATTTCTTTCAATTTCAAAGTCCCATATACCCAAAACTCAAGCTAAATTATATTACATAGCTATATATAGCTACGTTAAAGCAGGTGTCAGCGTACTTTCATTCTGGGACCTCCAAAAGTAAGCGATTGCTTAAAACTACTTTCTCACTATGTAAATAATAAAACATCAAATATCCACGATTTAGACCCTTCAAGGTAAACAATAACAACACACTGAATTAGTCTTTAAATTGTTTGGAACTTTGAAGGCTGAGGGAGGCTCTTTTTGGAGCATGATACATATATATGAACAGCTATGCATTTGGTGAATAGGAGGGTATTGCATAAGAGTTGCTTTAAGGCTCTAAACGAAAAGTTAAGAGGTAAAAAATAGTACACCTAGTAGAGATCGTTTTAAAGTTAGTTTTGATCTGACACCTGTATGGGCGTTGCACTACAAGCCTCCATTGACTAAGAACACTGGTGATTTATAGTGATTAATTTTACATAGTATTATTGCACTTAATACTTTTGTGTCTGTCATTAAGCCTGAGGTTTCAGATAAATGTAGTTTTTGTTCAATGAAAGAAACCATTTTTCATTGGGTTTTTTTGTTTGTTTTTTTACACTGTCCCAGATTAGTGGATTTATTTTCAGCACTTGGTATTTGGGAATCATTTCAAGAAAGATAGAGTGAAATAGGGAAACAGAAAGACATAGGCTGTATCCCAGTTAAGGGTCTGCAGCCTTAAAGGCCGCATTTTAAGGCCGATTACATCACAGCGACGCGACAAAGGCTGTCCCAATTCAAAGGCTGGTCGAAATGCGGCCTTCAAATGCGGCCTTCATTTCCGTGAATTTTAAGGATCTGGTGGTGTAGACTTCGTGGCCCAACATATCCCAGAATCCATAGCGCGGCAGTGGGTGTGGATAATTTTGCCGAAAGAAAAACGGCCGAAGCGGGGCGACCAAAGAGTAAACTTTTAAAAGTAAGTACTGAATATTATGTCACTTATTTATGTGCAAATGTTTAATAACGAAGAAAATTAAAACATTACTGTCGGCCACATGTCAGCTGTCATGGTTCGGGGTCATTTTGACCCAGCTTTTTCAGTTTCTTATATTTTGGTATATTTCTGTATTATGATTTATGTTCTGGTTCTTTAGTTGTGCTGTTTTATTATTATTATTATAGATTTAGATCAGTGTCAGTATGCATCCTTGTAACTTGTTTCTCATTCCCTGTTTTACTTTGAAGGTTCATGTCTGGTGTCAGGGGCTGTGTCCCAATTCAGGGTATGCACGCTTGAAGTACGCATTTTAAGTGTGATTACGTCACCGCCACGTGACGATGGCTGTCCCAATTCAAAGTGTACTCCAAATGCGTACTCCGAATGCGCCGTCGATTTCCCCAAATATCAAGCGTGGTCCGGTGCACGCTTCGTGGTCCCATATATCCCACAATGCATAGCGCGACCCAGCCAGGTCAGTGCGTAATGATGTCATCAGCTGCGGAGGAGGTTGAAACGGCGGCGGAGGACAGCAACACCCGCAAATGTAAGATATGTGTGAAGAAGCGAAACAAATGCCAATATGTAAAAGTTAATGGACGGTCAATAGTAAATGTCAAGGTGAATCATGTGACACCTGTTGGACCCATGTGACCGTAAATGCACAGACCCGCAAAGCTGTGAATCCTGTACCAGACGGAGGGCAGTATGAATAGAAGTATCACCACTACAAGTGCAATCAACTGTACTAATATGACCCTTCCTGAGCCGCAAACAGAAATGTCAACATATACCAGGCAGGAATGTAGCTTTGTCCGCAGCACATCATATATACATACATTTGTTACAGTTATCACACCTGCCATGTCAAACATTTCAAAGGGGATATGTCAAAGCGCCCTGAGGCGACTTTTGTCGTGATTCTGCGCCATCTAAACAAAACTGAATTGAATTGAATTGAATCAAAAATATGACAGAGAACCCCCGACCCCAACCTAGGGCCTGATAAAGTAAATGTTTTGCCCCAGTCAGTGCTGCCCCTGTCCCGCAATAAAACATTTTGCCTGACATTGCAGTGTGTATGTTCCACACAGCTGTATATGCTGAACAGACGGCAAACGGAGAAATGCTAAAACAGAAGTGCAGGATGGTGGGGAATGTAATCCAATGTCATGCTGCATTACAGGGACCAAGGAGCAGACGGCAGACCTCATTTGACTCCGCCGTGACAATGAGCACCTGTTCACGGGTGTGAAACACTCAGCCGCAGTGGGTTGGAGGTACAGCAACAGTATGAGGTTTACAAGTATTGAGGCACAAGGGACAGTGAACTGTCTGCCCTGTGGTCCCAATCCAGTACATCCTGCTGTGGGTGCCATAAACGGAATGACCTGATATACATGTGCTCTCATATTTCGTCTGTCAGAGAAATCGTGGAGAAGATGGACCTGGCGGGGAAAATCTCCTCTGTGCAGGCCTAACGCAAATGGGAGAACCTGAAGAGGAAATACAAAGTATGTACAGTGGCAGTGACAGATGTAACTCCACACGGAACACTGAAAAGTCACCTATGTAAACCTGCACTGTTGCTGTTGTTGCCAACTGCCACTTGTGATGTACTCTCCCCTCAGCAGTGCAAGTATCCAGCGACGGGCGAGGGTGCAAGTGGGAAGCCCACTGTTGCAGCATGGCCCTGGTTTGGTGCCATGGATGAGGTGCTAGGACAGAGGCCCTCCACCATGTCCTAATCTCCTCCATCCAGGAGGACGCACCAGGGCCCAGTGCAGCAGTGGGGAACCCACTCCCACACCAGGAGGGGCAGGAGGATGAGGAGCCGCCTGAGGCACGGGCGGCGAAAAGGAGGAGGGATGGGGAGGATGAGCTCATTGCCCTAATAAAAGAGGACATGGCTCAGCAACGCCAAATGGAGGAACGGAGAGCCGAGAGAATGGGCAGCCTGATAGGTGTCCTCGAAAAGCTAGTGGAGCAGAAAAAGGACTGAGTCGTGTCCACAGACAGCCACTGTACATAGTTGCACTTTATTTATGCTGGCACCCCAACCTTTGTTTTGTACAAAGATGATTATTTCAGTGATCAGATTTCCGTAAATACTTTATGTTATTGTGCCAACCTTTGTTCTGCACAAACAAGATGATTTCAGTTATGTAAATAAAGACAGTGGGAACATCCCAACTGTGAGTGCATGTCTGTCACAAACTACATAACACAATTTCAGGGGGCTTGACCTATTGCACATGCCACATTGTGAAAATAAAAACAGTGCAACGTAAAACACAACATGATTGTGGGAAATGCACTGCCCACTGTGGTCCAGGATAAACCTGAGTGTCCCAGCATGCACATACATCATCAATCAGGCCTGACATTTGCCTGAGCAGGGAGTCTTGGGCAGTGCTGCTTGGTCCGCTGGACCAGGACCACAGAGATGAGGGAGGTGCCACAGGTAAGACCCCCGGTTCGCATAGCCAGGTACTGAGTGGAGCATCCCACATAGGCGTCCCCAGATGTTGCTCAGGCATGCTCATTCCCAGTGTCCACCGCAACATCCTCCACTTGGGTCTGCAGGGCTGGTGAAACCGACAGCTGCCATGTCACTAGATTGTAATCATGGCGGTGGGAAAACGACATGGTAACAACAAGCATGTTAAGACAGATCTGTCACGTGAAATCCCAGCACTGTGCAGATGCACCACTAAGGGATACTTGCCTGCTGACAATAATCGTGGTCTGGGGGTACCTCCTCCAGGGCAGGCACCTCAGCAGATAGCTGGTCCCGCCAGTGTGCACCACTGACTCCCTCCACACCAGTCTCCCCCTCATCTTGGGCATCATGATCATCTGGACACGACCCTGTAGGCTGCTCCACTCGCCAGCCAGAAGAGGAACACAAGGGCCTCGATCGGGGCACCCCACCCATGTCTCCGTTCCTGGTTCAGTAGATTCAGCAGCGCTGTCATGGACTCCCTGCTGAGGCGGAAATCAGGCCTGGTGTCCTCATTATTGAAGAATCTGTCCAGGACTGGGACACTCAAGTTAATCCTGCAGTACAGGGGTCTGGTCTGGTGAAAGTAAATACAGGACATGACAGACATTCTTTTATTCTAGTTATTATTCTGATTGTTGCTGTTCTTATTTTCGCAGGCAGTGGACACTGTGCTTGTGGTGACCCAACTATCAACCTCTGTATATTTTATCTATTTTATTTTATTGTTTACTCTGATTTGTAATATATGTATACACACACACACACACACACACGTAGAAAAACATATGTAGTATACACATCCAGTAATGCATACACTCTTATATTGTACATATATTTATTACTCTCAGATTTCGCCATTCTTACATTTTGCTTGTTTTATGTTATTGTATTTTTGCACACCTCTGTTGCTTGTGAAGCTCGCACACAAGAATTTCACTCGCATGTACTGTACCAGTGTACCTGCACATGTGTGCTGTCTGCGGGTGCACACACTCCTATTTGGGACTCACATCTACAGTGGCATATATCAGGGTGTTACGCTAGTACACAGGTACACACGTCATATATCTCAGGGGGGAGGAATGTCGCCATGTATCTATCACTGTACCTGCACGTGGGTGTCCCGTAGTCGCAACAGGATCATTCGTCTGTGAAAGGTGGGTTGTTGGGGCTCTTCCATTAGCAGGGAAATTACACACGCAAGGACATGGTCTGTGTCCATGTTGCCGACCGGGAGGGGTGGTACGGGCAGGCACAGCTGGTGACTCGGATTCAAAGGGTAGACCGTCCCATTTCACAAGCCTCTCACTTCCGCACTTCCCGTACTTATAGTACGCACCGTACGTAGTACGCATAGTGCGCTTACTTCAAGCATGCAGACCCTGAATTGGGACACAGCCAGGGTGTTCAGTTTTACCTGCCTCCTGTCTTGTTAGCCCAATCCCTCCCAGCTCTGTCACCCTCCTGTTTTCCATTCCCTGATTACTCCCTTTGTATATAAGCCCTGTTATCATCTTCAATGCCCTGTACCAACATAGAGCAGAGCAGCTACCTGAACGCTACTCCAACAGAGGTTGATTATCTTGTTAATAATTTTACCTTCTCACTACGTACGACTCTGGATACTGTAGCTTTATAAGAAAGCCCTCCGCAAAGCCAGAACATCTTACTATTCGTCACTGATTGAAGAAAATAAGAACAACCCCAGGTTTCTCTTCAGCACTGTAGCCAGGCTGACAAAAAGTCAGAGCTCTACTGAGCCAACAATCCCTTTAACGTTAACTAGTAATGACTTCATGAACTTCTTCACAAATAAAATTTTTATCATTAGAGAAAAAATTACCAATGATCATCCCACAGATGTAATATTATCTACAGCTACTTTTAATACCATCGATGTTAAGTTAGACTCTTTTTCTCCAATTGATCTTTCTGAGTTAACTTCAATAATTAATTCCTCCAAACCATCAACATGTCTTTTAGACTCCATTCCTACAAAACTGCTCAAAGAAGTCCTGCCATTAATTAATTCTTCGATCTTAAGTATGATCAACCTATCTCTAATAATCGGCTATGTACCACAGGCCTTCAAGCTGGCTGTAGTTAAACCTTTACTCAAAAAGCCATCTCTAGACCCAGCTGTCTTAGCTAATTACAGGCCAATTTCCAACCTTCCTTTTATATCAAAAATCCTTGAAAGAGTAGTTGTCAAACAGCTAACAGATCATCTGCAGAGGAATGGCTTATTTGAAGAGTTTCAGTCAGGTTTCAGAGCTCATCACAGCACAGAAACAGCTTTAGTGAAGGTTACAAATGATCTTCTTATGGCCTCTGACAGTGAACTCATCTCTGTGCTTGTCCTGCTAGACCTCAGTGCTGCGTTCGATACTGTTGACCATAATATCCTATTAGAGCGATTAGAACATGCTGTAGGTATTACAGGTACTGCACTGCAGTGGTTTGTATCATATCTATCTAATAAACTCCAATTTGTTCAAGTAAATGGAGAGTCCTCTTCACACACTAAGGTCAATTATGGTGTTCCACAGGGTTCAGTGCTAGGACCAATTCTATTTACATTATACATGCTTCCCTTAGGCAGCATCATTAGAAGACATAGCATAAATTTTCACTGCTATGCAGATGACACACAGCTCTATCTATCCATGAAGCCAGGTAACACACACCAATTAGTTAAACTGCAGGAATGTCTTAAAGACATAAAGACCTGGATGGCCGCTAACTTTCTGCTTCTTAATTCAGATAAAACTGAGGTTATTGTACTCGGCCCTGAAAATCTTAGAAATATGGTATCTAACTTCTTACTCTGGATGGCATTACCTTGGCCTCCAGTAATGCTGTGAGGAACCTTGGAGTCATTTTTGACCAGGACATGTCCTTCAATGCACATATTAAACAAATATGTAAGACTGCTTTCTTCCATTTGCGCAACATCTCTAAAATTAGAAATATCCTGTCTCAGAGTGATGCTGAAAAACTAGTTCATGCATTTATTACTTCCAGGCTGGACTATTGTAATTCTTTATTATCAGGATGTCCTAAAAACTCGCTGAAAAGTCTTCAGCTAATCCAAAATGCTGCAGCAAGAGTCCTGACAGGGACAAGGAAGAGAGAACATATTTCTCCTGTTTTGGCTTCCCTTCATTGGCTTCCTGTTAAATCCAGAATTGAATTCAAAATCCTGCTCCTCACATACAAGGTCTTAAATAATCAGGGCCCATCTTATCTTAATGACCTTGTAGTACCATATCACCCTATTAGAGCACTTCGCTCTCGCTCTGCAGGCCTACTTGTTGTTCCTAGAGTATTTAAAAGTAGAATGGGAGGGAGAGCCTTCAGTTTTCAGGCCCCTCTTCTGTGGAACCAGCTTCCAGTTTGGATTCGGGAGACAGACACTATCTCTACTTTCAAGATTAGGCTTAAAACTTTCCTTTTTGCTAAAGCATATAGTTAGGGCTGGACCAGGTGACCCTGAATCCTCCCTTAGTTATGCTGCAATAGACATAGGCTGCCGGGGATTCCCATGATGCATTGAGTTTTTCCTTTCCAGCCAATCACTATGTGTTAATAGACCTCTCTGCATCGAGTCATAGCTGTTATTAATTTCTGTCTCTCTTCCACAGCATGTCTTTCATCCTGTTTTCCTTCTTCACCCCAACCGGTCGCAGAAGATGGCCGCCCCTCCCTGAGCCTGGTTCTGCCGGAGGTTTCTTCCTGTTAAAAGGGAGTTTTTCCTTCCCACTGTCGCCAAAGTGCTTGCTCATAGGGGGTCATATGATATGATTGTTGTTGTTTCTCTGTATTTATTATTGTGCTATCTACTGTACAATATAAAGCACCTTGAGGCGACTTTTGTTGTGATTTGGCGCTATATAAATAAAATTGAATTGTATTGAATTGTTTCCTTTGTTCTCTGTCGCGTTGTCAATGTCTACTCACCCTCAGTTTCCGCTGTGTGTTCTGTTACCTGTTTTTGCCTGTCTGTTAGTTTATATTTTCCATTTTAGTTAGTCTTCTGTTTGATCAACAGCCTGCAAGCAGTTTATTCTGAGTTCACTTTCGCCTCCGTGAGTCCTGCATTTTGGGTCCTTTCTCTCTGCCTGCCTGCACATAGCCATGGCATCAGCAAAGTTATGTGACATAAGCGATGTTAGTACGAACTTGTTTTTAAAGCCTTTACTTTGAAATATATACTGTTCAATAGATGACCTTAATCTTACAGAGAATGTGATGATTTCATTACCAAAGTGAGATGACTTTAGTCTCATGAACAACATTAGGTAAGTGTTATTTACTAGCTAGACATGTGATGACCACTTCCTTCACCTCAAATGAGTATTAGTGAATCCCGTTCAGCCAAATCGACGTGTTCTGAATTGCACTAAGTTTTGTTTTAATGTAGAGATGAAATCTGCCCGCATATTAACACCCCATTTCTTGTGTATCTACGCCCAGAAGGTATTTGAAGGGTGCAATGTTTGACCTGAATAAGAAGGGCATTTTTGCAGACCAACTTTGCTGTATTTGAAGAGTAAACACCCAACATCTACTACGCCGACCCTTCACTGCAGACAATAACGCCTGCTCAACTTAGAAGGTGTTGACTCCATATTTAAAAGCTGCAAATTGCCAAAGGATCTGCAAAAGTCGCGTGACTACTCTTTAATGGCCAGCAAGACATGTGATGACCACTTGCTTGATCTCAAATGAGTATTGGTGAATCCCGTTCAGCCAAATCGACGTGTTCTGAATTGCACTAAGTTTTGTTTTAATGTAGAGATGAAATCTGCCCGCATATTAACACCCCATTTCTTGTGTATCTACGCCCAGAAGGTATTTGAAGGGTGCAATGTTTGACCTGAATAAGAAGGGCATTTTTGCAGACCAACTTTGCTGTATTTGAAGAGTAAACACCCAACATCTACGACGCAGACCCTTCACTGCAGACAATAACGCCTGCTCAACTTAGAGGGTGTTGACTCCATATTTAAAAGCTGCAAATTGCCAAAGGATCTGCAAAAGTCGCGTGACTACTCTTTAATGGCCAGCAAGACATGTGATGACCACTTCCTTCACCTCAAATGAGTATTAGTGAATCCCGTTCAGCCAAATCGACGTGTTCTGAATTGCACTAAGTTTTGTTTTAATGTAGAGATGAAATCTGCCCGCATATTAACACCCCATTTCTTGTGTATCTACGCCCAGAAGGTATTTGAAGGGTGCAATGTTTGACCTGAATAAGAAGGGCATTTTTGCAGACCAACTTTGCTGTATTTGAAGAGTAAACACCCAACATCTACGACGCAGACCCTTCACTGCAGACAATAACGCCTGCTCAACTTAGAGGGTGTTGACTCCATATTTAAAAGCTGCAAATTGCCAAAGGATCTGCAAAAGTCGCGTGACTACTCTTTAATGGCCAGCAAGACATGTGATGACCACTTCCTTCACCTCAAATGAGTATTGTGAATCCGTTCAGCCAAATCGACGTGTTCTGAATTGCACTAAGTTTTGTTTTAATGTAGAGAGAAATCTGCCCGCATATTAAACCCCATTTCTTGTGTATCTACGCCCAGAAGGTATTTGAAGGGTGCAATGTTTGACCTGAATAAGAAGGGCATTTTTGCAGACCAACTTTGCTGTATTTGAAGAGTAAACACCCAACATCTACGACGCAGACCCTTCACTGCAGACAATAACGCCTGCTCAACTTAGAGGGTGTTGACTCCATTTTAAAAGCTGCAAATTGCCAAAGGATCTGCAAAAGTCGCGTGACTACTCTTTAATGGCCAGCAAGACATGTGATGACCACTTCCTTCACCTCAAATGAGTATTAGTGAATCCTGTTCAGCCAAATCGACGTGTTCTGAATTGCACTAAGTTTTGTTTTAATGTAGAGAAGAAATCTGCCCGCATATTAAACCTCCATTTCTTGTGTATCTACGCCCAGAAGGTATTTGAAGGGTGCAATGTTTGACCTGAATAAGAAGGGCATTTTGCAGACCAACTTTGCTGTATTTGAAGAGTAAACACCCAACATCTACGACGCAGACCCTTCACTGCAGACAATAACGCCTGCTCAACTTAGAGGGTGTTGACTCCATATTTAAAAGCTGCAAATTGCCAAAGGATCTGCAAAAGTCGCGTGACTACTCTTTAATGGCCAGCAAGACATGTGATGACCACTTCCTTCACCTCAAATGAGTATTAGTGAATCCCGTTCAGCCAAATCGACGTGTTCTGAATTGCACTAAGTTTTGTTTTAATGTAGAGAGAAATCTGCCCGCATATTAAACCCCATTTCTTGTGTATCTACGCCCAGAAGGTATTTGAAGGGTGCAATGTTTGACCTGAATAAGAAGGGCATTTTTGCAGACCAACTTTGCTGTATTTGAAGAGTAAACACCCAACATCTACGACGCAGACCCTTCACTGCAGACAATAACGCCTGCTCAACTTAGAGGGTGTTGACTCCATATTTAAAAGCTGCAAATTGCCAAAGGATCTGCAAAAGTCGCGTGACTACTCTTTAATGGCCAGCAAGACATGTGATGACCACTTCTTCACTCAAATGAGTATTGGTGAATCCCGTTCAGCCAAATCGACGTGTTCTGAATTGCACTAAGTTTTGTTTTAATGTAGAGATGAAATCTGCCCGCATATTAACACCCCATTTCTTGTGTATCTACGCCCAGAAGGTATTTGAAGGGTGCAATGTTTGACCTGAATAAGAAGGGCATTTTTGCAGACCAACTTTGCTGTATTTGAAGAGTAAACACCCAACATCTACGACGCAGACCCTTCACTGCAGACAATAACGCCTGCTCAACTTAGAGGGTGTTGACTCCATATTTAAAAGCTGCAAATTGCCAAAGGATCTGCAAAAGTCGCGTGACTACTCTTTAATGGCCAGCAAGACATGTGATGACCACTTCCTTCACCTCAAATGAGTATTGTGAATCCGTTCAGCCAAATCGACGTGTTCTGAATTGCACTAAGTTTTGTTTTAATGTAGAGATGAAATCTGCCCGCATATTAACACCCCATTTCTTGTGTATCTACGCCCAGAAGGTATTTGAAGGGTGCAATGTTTGACCTGAATAAGAAGGGCATTTTTGCAGACCAACTTTGCTGTATTTGAAGAGTAAACACCCAACATCTACGACGCAGACCCTTCACTGCAGACAATAACGCCTGCTCAACTTAGAGGGTGTTGACTCCATATTTAAAAGCTGCAAATTGCCAAAGGATCTGCAAAAGTCGCGTGACTACTCTTTAATGGCCAGCAAGACATGTGATGACCACTTCCTTCACCTCAAATGAGTATTGGTGAATCCCGTTCAGCCAAATCGACGTGTTCTGAATTGCACTAAGTTTTGTTTTAATGTAGAGATGAAATCTGCCCGCATATTAACACCCCATTTCTTGTGTATCTACGCCCAGAAGGTATTTGAAGGGTGCAATGTTTGACCTGAATAAGAAGGGCATTTTTGCAGACCAACTTTGCTGTATTTGAAGAGTAAACACCCAACATCTACGACGCAGACCCTTCACTGCAGACAATAACGCCTGCTCAACTTAGAGGGTGTTGACTCCATATTTAAAAGCTGCAAATTGCCAAAGGATCTGCAAAAGTCGCGTGACTACTCTTTAATGGCCAGCAAGACATGTGATGACCACTTCCTTCACCTCAAATGAGTATTGGTGAATCCCGTTCAGCCAAATCGACGTGTTCTGAATTGCACTAAGTTTTGTTTTAATGTAGAGATGAAATCTGCCCGCATATTAACACCCCATTTCTTGTGTATCTACGCCCAGAAGGTATTTGAAGGGTGCAATGTTTGACCTGAATAAGAAGGGCATTTTTGCAGACCAACTTTGCTGTATTTGAAGAGTAAACACCCAACATCTACGACGCAGACCCTTCACTGCAGACAATAACGCCTGCTCAACTTAGAGGGTGTTGACTCCATATTTAAAAGCTGCAAATTGCCAAAGGATCTGCAAAAGTCGCGTGACTACTCTTTAATGGCCAGCAAGACATGTGATGACCACTTCCTTCACCTCAAATGAGTATTAGTGAATCCGTTCAGCCAAATCGACGTGTTCTGAATTGCACTAAGTTTTGTTTTAATGTAGAGATGAAATCTGCCCGCATATTAACCCCATTTCTTGTGTATCTACGCCCAGAAGGTATTTGAAGGGTGCAATGTTTGACCTGAATAAGAAGGGCATTTTTGCAGACCAACTTTGCTGTATTTGAAGAGTAAACACCCAACATCTACGACGCAGACCCTTCACTGCAGACAATAACGCCTGCTCAACTTAGAGGGTGTTGACTCCATATTTAAAAGCTGCAAATTGCCAAAGGATCTGCAAAAGTCGCGTGACTACTCTTTAATGGCCAGCAAGACATGTGATGACCACTTCCTTCACCTCAAATGAGTATTAGTGAATCCCGTTCAGCCAAATCGACGTGTTCTGAATTGCACTAAGTTTTGTTTTAATGTAGAGATGAAATCTGCCCGCATATTAAACCTCCATTTCTTGTGTATCTACGCCCAGAAGGTATTTGAAGGGTGCAATGTTTGACCTGAATAAGAAGGGCATTTTTGCAGACCAACTTTGCTGTATTTGAAGAGTAAACACCCAACATCTACGACGCAGACCCTTCACTGCAGACAATAACGCCTGCTCAACTTAGAGGGTGTTGACTCCATATTTAAAAGCTGCAAATTGCCAAAGGATCTGCAAAAGTCGCGTGACTACTCTTTAATGGCCAGCAAGACATGTGATGACCACTTCCTTCACCTCAAATGAGTATTAGTGAATCCCGTTCAGCCAAATCGACGTGTTCTGAATTGCACTAAGTTTTGTTTTAATGTAGAGATGAAATCTGCCCGCATATTAACACCCCATTTCTTGTGTATCTACGCCCAGAAGGTATTTGAAGGGTGCAATGTTTGACCTGAATAAGAAGGGCATTTTGCAGACCAACTTTGCTGTATTTGAAGAGTAAACACCCAACATCTACGACGCAGACCCTTCACTGCAGACAATAACGCCTGCTCAACTTAGAGGGTGTTGACTCCATATTTAAAAGCTGCAAATTGCCAAAGGATCTGCAAAAGTCGCGTGACTACTCTTTAATGGCCAGCAAGACATGTGATGACCACTTCCTTCACTCAAATGAGTATTGGTGAATCCCGTTCAGCCAAATCGACGTGTTCTGAATTGCACTAAGTTTTGTTTTAATGTAGAGATGAAATCTGCCCGCATATTACACCCCATTTCTTGTGTATCTACGCCCAGAAGGTATTTGAAGGGTGCAATGTTTGACCTGAATAAGAAGGGCATTTTTGCAGACCAACTTTGCTGTATTTGAAGAGTAAACACCCAACATCTACGACGCAGACCCTTCACTGCAGACAATAACGCCTGCTCAACTTAGAGGGTGTTGACTCCATATTTAAAAGCTGCAAATTGCCAAAGGATCTGCAAAAGTCGCGTGACTACTCTTTAATGGCCAGCAAGACATGTGATGACCACTTCCTTCACCTCAAATGAGTATTGTGAATCCCGTTCAGCCAAATCGACGTGTTCTGAATTGCACTAAGTTTTGTTTTAATGTAGAGATGAAATCTGCCCGCATATTAACCCCATTTCTTGTGTATCTACGCCCAGAAGGTATTTGAAGGGTGCAATGTTTGACCTGAATAAGAAGGGCATTTTTGCAGACCAACTTTGCTGTATTTGAAGAGTAAACACCCAACATCTACGACGCAGACCCTTCACTGCAGACAATAACGCCTGCTCAACTTAGAGGGTGTTGACTCCATATTTAAAAGCTGCAAATTGCCAAAGGATCTGCAAAAGTCGCGTGACTACTCTTTAATGGCCAGCAAGACATGTGATGACCACTTCCTTCACCTCAAATGAGTATTGGTGAATCCCGTTCAGCCAAATCGACGTGTTCTGAATTGCACTAAGTTTTGTTTTAATGTAGAGATGAAATCTGCCCGCATATTAACACCCCATTTCTTGTGTATCTACGCCCAGAAGGTATTTGAAGGGTGCAATGTTTGACCTGAATAAGAAGGGCATTTTGCAGACCAACTTTGCTGTATTTGAAGAGTAAACACCCAACATCTACGACGCAGACCCTTCACTGCAGACAATAACGCCTGCTCAACTTAGAGGGTGTTGACTCCATATTTAAAAGCTGCAAATTGCCAAAGGATCTGCAAAAGTCGCGTGACTACTCTTTAATGGCCAGCAAGACATGTGATGACCACTTCCTTCACCTCAAATGAGTATTGTGAATCCCGTTCAGCCAAATCGACGTGTTCTGAATTGCACTAAGTTTGTTTTAATGTAGAGATGAAATCTGCCCGCATATTAAACCCCATTTCTTGTGTATCTACGCCCAGAAGGTATTTGAAGGTGCAATGTTTGACCTGAATAAGAAGGGCATTTTTGCAGACCAACTTTGCTGTATTTGAAGAGTAAACACCAACATCTACGACGCAGACCCTTCACTGCAGACAATAACGCCTGCTCAACTTAGAGGGTGTTGACTCCATATTTAAAAGCTGCAAATTGCCAAAGGATCTGCAAAAGTCGCGTGACTACTCTTTAATGGCCAGCAAGACATGTGATGACCACTTGCTTATCTCAAATGAGTATTGTGAATCCCGTTCAGCCAAATCGACGTGTTCTGAATTGCACTAAGTTTTGTTTTAATGTAGAGATGAAATCTGCCCGCATATTAACACCCCATTTCTTGTGTATCTACGCCCAGAAGGTATTTGAAGGGTGCAATGTTTGACCTGAATAAGAAGGGCATTTTTGCAGACCAACTTTGCTGTATTTGAAGAGTAAACACCCAACATCTACGACGCAGACCCTTCACTGCAGACAATAACGCCTGCTCAACTTAGAGGGTGTTGACTCCATATTTAAAAGCTGCAAATTGCCAAAGGATCTGCAAAAGTCGCGTGACTACTCTTTAATGGCCAGCAAGACATGTGATGACCACTTCTTCACTCAAATGAGTATTGGTGAATCCCGTTCAGCCAAATCGACGTGTTCTGAATTGCACTAAGTTTTGTTTTAATGTAGAGATGAATCTGCCGCATATTAACACCCCATTTCTTGTGTATCTACGCCCAGAAGGTATTTGAAGGGTGCAATGTTTGACCTGAATAAGAAGGGCATTTTTGCAGACCAACTTTGCTGTATTTGAAGAGTAAACACCCAACATCTACGACGCAGACCCTTCACTGCAGACAATAACGCCTGCTCAACTTAGAGGGTGTTGACTCCATATTTAAAAGCTGCAAATTGCCAAAGGATCTGCAAAAGTCGCGTGACTACTCTTTAATGGCCAGCAAGACATGTGATGACCACTTCCTTCACCTCAAATGAGTATGTGTGAATCCCGTTCAGCCAAATCGACTGTTCTGAATTGCACTAAGTTTTGTTTTAATGTAGAGATGAAATCTGCCCGCATATTAACACCCCATTTCTTGTGTATCTACGCCCAGAAGGTATTTGAAGGGTGCAATGTTTGACCTGAATAAGAAGGGCATTTTTGCAGACCAACTTTGCTGTATTTGAAGAGTAAACACCCAACATCTACGACGCAGACCCTTCACTGCAGACAATAACGCCTGCTCAACTTAGAGGGTGTTGACTCCATATTTAAAAGCTGCAAATTGCCAAAGGATCTGCAAAAGTCGCGTGACTACTCTTTAATGGCCAGCAAGACATGTGATGACCACTTCCTTACCTCAAATGAGTATTGTGAATCCCGTTCAGCCAAATCGACGTGTTCTGAATTGCACTAAGTTTTGTTTTAATGTAGAGATGAAATCTGCCCGCATATTAACCCCATTTCTTGTGTATCTACGCCCAGAAGGTATTTGAAGGGTGCAATGTTTGACCTGAATAAGAAGGGCATTTTGCAGACCAACTTTGCTGTATTTGAAGAGTAAACACCCAACATCTACGACGCAGACCCTTCACTGCAGACAATAACGCCTGCTCAACTTAGAGGTGTTGACTCCATATTTAAAAGCTGCAAATTGCCAAAGGATCTGCAAAGTCGCGTGACTACTCTTTAATGGCCAGCAAGACATGTGATGACCACTTCTTCATCTCAAATGAGTATTGTGAATCCCGTTCAGCCAAATCGACGTGTTCTGAATTGCACTAAGTTTGTTTTAATGTAGAGATGAAATCTGCCCGCATATTAACACCCCATTTCTTGGTATCTACGCCCAGAAGTATTTGAAGGGTGCAATGTTTGACCTGAATAAGAAGGGCATTTTTGCAGACCAACTTTGCTGTATTTGAAGAGTAAACACCAACATCTACGACGCAGACCCTTCACTGCAGACAATAACGCTGCTCAACTTAGAGGGTGTTGACTCCATATTTAAAAGCTGCAAATTGCCAAAGGATCTGCAAAAGTCGCGTGACTACTCTTTAATGGCCAGCAAGACATGTGATGACCACTTCCTTCACTCAAATGAGTATTAGTGAATCCCGTTCAGCCAAATCGACGTGTTCTGATTGCACTAAGTTTTGTTTAATGTAGAGAAGAAATCTGCCCGCATATTAAACCCCATTTCTTTGTATCTAC
>NW_020327674.1:0-20637 GCF_001858045.2 Oreochromis niloticus | reverse complement strand
TGGAACTGCGGAATGTGGAACTCCGGAATGTTGGGATGTTGGAACCTGGAATGTGGAACTCAGGAAGTTGGGGAATGTTAGAACTCCGAATGTTGGGGAATGTTGGAACTCCGGAATGTTGGGAATGTTGGAATCGGGAAGTTGAACTGCGGAATGTTGGGTAATGTTGAACTCCGGAATGTTGGGAATGTTGGAACTCGGGAATGTTGGAACTCTGGAATGTTGGGGAATGTTGGAACTCCGGAATGTTGGGGAATGTTGGAACTCGGGAATGTTAGAACTACGGAATGTTGGAACTCCGGAATGTTGGGGAATGTTGGAACTCGGAATGTTTGAACTACGGAATGTTGGAACTACGGAATGTTGGAACTCCGGAGAGTCGGGAATGTTGGAACTCGGGAATGTTGGGAAATGTTGGAACTCGGGAATGTTGGAACTCGGGAATGTTGGGAATGTTGGAACTCGGGAATGTTTGAACTACGGAATGTTGGAACTACGGAATGTTGGGGAATGTTGGAACTCCGAATGTTGGGATGTTGGAACTCGGGAATGTTGGAACTCTGGATGTTGGGGAATGTTGAACTCCGGAATGTTGGGGAATGTTGGATCTCGGAAATGTGGGAATGTTGGAACTCCGGAATGTTGGGGGAATGTTGGAACTCCGGAATGTTGGGGAATGGTTGGATTCGGAAAATGTTGGGGAATGTTGGAACTCGGGAATGTTTGAACTACGGAATGTTGGGAACTACGGAATGTTGGGGAATGTTGGAACTCGGGAATGTTGGAACTCGGAATGTCTGGGGAATGTTGGAACTGTGGAATGTTGGGGGGAATGTTGGAACTCCGGGGAATGTTGGGGAATGTTGGAATCTCCGGAAATGTTGGGAATGTTGGAACTCGGTGAATGTTTGAACTACGGAATGTTGGAACTACGGAATGTTGGGGAATGTTGGAACTCGGGAATGTTGGAACTGCGGAATGTTGGGGAATGTTGGAACTCCGGAATGTTGGGGAATGTTGGAAACTCGGAATGTTGTCGGGGAATGTTGGGGAACTCGGAAATGTTGGGGAATGTTGGAACTCCGGGGAATGTTGGAACTCGTTGAATGTTGGGGAATGTTGGAACTCCGGAATGTTGGGGATGTGGAACTCCGGAATGTTGGGGAATGTTGGAACTCGGGAATGTTGGAACTCTGGAATGTTGGGGAATGTTGGAACTCCGGAATGTTGGGGAATGTTGGAACTCGGGAATGTTGGAACTACGGAATGTTGGGGAATGTTGACACTCCGGATGTTGAATGCCGGAATGTTGGGGAATGTTGGAACTCGGGAATGTTGGGGAATGTTGGAACTCGGGAATGTTGGAACTCCGGAATGTTGGGGAATGTTGGAACTCCGGAATATTGGGGAATGTTGGAACTCGGGAATGTTGGAACTCGTGAATGTTGGGGAATGTTGGAACTCCGGAATGTTGGGAATGTTGGAACTCGGAATGTTGGAACTGCGGAATGTTGGGGAATGTTGAACTCGGAATGTGGGGATGTGGAATCGGGAATGTTGGGAATGTTGGAACTCCGGAATGTTGGGGAATGTTGGAACTCGGGAATGTTGGAACTCGGAATGTTGGGGAATGTTGGAACTCCGGAATGTGGGAATGTTGGAACTCCGGAATGTCGGGGAATGTTGGAACTCCGGAATGTCGGGAATGTTGGAACTCGGGAATGTTGGAACTCGGAATGTTGGAACTACGGAATGTTGGAACTCCGGAATGTTGGGGAATGTTGGAACTCGGGAATGTTGGAACTACGGAATGTTGGAACTACGGAATGTTGGGGAATGTTGGAACTCCGGAATGTTGGGGAATGTTGGAACTCGGGAATGTTGGAACTCTGGAATGTTGGGGAATGTTGGAACTCCGGAATGTTGGGGAATGTTGGAACTCCGGAATGTTGGGGAATGTTGGAACTCGGGAATGTTGGAACTCGGAAAGTTGGAACTCGGAATGTTGGAACTACGGAATGTTGGGGAATGTTGGCACTCCGGAATGTTGGAATGCCGGAATGTTGGGGAATGTTGGAACTCGGGAATGTTGGAACTGCGGAATGTTGGGGAATGTTGGAACTCGGGAATGTTGGGGAATGTTGGAACTCCGGAATGTTGGGGAATGTTGGAACTCGGGAATGTTTGAACTACGGAATGTTGGAACTCCGGATGTTGGGAATGTTGGAACTCGGAATGTTTGAACTACGGAATGTGGAACTCCGGAATGTTGGGGAATGTTGGAACTCGGGAATGTTTGAACTACGGAATGTGGAACTACGGAATGTGGGAATGTTGGAACTCCGGAATGTTGGGGAATGTTGGAACTCCGGAATGTTGGGGAATGTTGGAACTCGGGAATATTGGGGAATGTTGGAACTCGGAATGTTGGAACTCCGGAATGTTGGAACTACGGAATGTTAGGGAATGTTGGAACTCCGGAATGTTGGAACTCGGGAATGTTGGAACTCCGGAATGTTGGGGTATGTTGGAACTCGGGAATGTTGGAACTGCGGAATGTTGGGGAATGTTGGAACTCCGGAATGTTGGGGAATGTTGGAACTCCGGAATATTGGGGAATGTTGGAACTCGGGAATGTTGGAACTCGTGAATGTTGGGGAATGTTGGAACTCCGGAATGTTGGGAATGTTGGAACTCGGAATGTTGGAACTGCGGAATGTTGGGGAATGTTGGAACTGCGGAATGTTGGGGAATGTTGGAACTCGGGAATGTTGGAACTCTGGAATGTTGGGGAATGTTAGAACTCGGGAATGTTGGGGAATGTTGGAAATCCGGAATGTTGGGGAATGTTGGAACTCGGGAATGTTGGAACTGCGGAATGTTGGAACTCCGGAATGTTGGGGAATGTTGGAACTCCGGAATGTTGGGAATGTTGGAACTCCGGAATGTTGGGGAATGTTGGAACTCGGAATGTTGGAACTCGGGAATGTTGGAACTACGGAATGTTGGAACTCCGGAATGTTGGGGAATGTTGGAACTCGGAATGTTGGAACTACGGAAAATGTTGGAACTCGGAATGTTGGGAATGTTGGAACTCGGAATGTTGGAACTCTGGAATGTTGGGGAATGTTGGAACTCCGGAATGTTGGGGAATGTTGGAACTCCGGAATGTTGGGGAATGTTGGAACTCGGGAATGTTGGAACTCGGGAATGTTGGAACTCGGGAATGTTGGAACTACGGAATGTTGGGGAATGTTGCACTCCGGAATGTTGGAATGCCGGAATGTTGGGGAATGTTGGAACTCGGGAATGTTGGAACTGCGGAATGTTGGGGAATGTCGGAACTCTGGAATGTTGGGGAATGTTGGAACTCCGGAATGTTGGGGAATGTTGGAACTCGGGAATGTTTGAACTACGGAATGTTGGAACTCCGGAATGTTGGGAATGTTGGAACTCCGGAATGTTTGAACTACGGAATGTTGGAACTCCGGAATGTTGGGGAATGTTGGAACTCGGGAATGTTTGAACTACGGAATGTTGGAACTACGGAATGTTGGGGAATGTTGGAACTCCGGAATGTTGGGGAATGTTGGAACTCCGGAATGTTGGGGAATGTTGGAACTCGGGAATATTGGGAATGTTGGAACTCGGGAATGTTGGAACTCCGGAATGTTGGAACTCCGGAATGTTGGGAATGTTGGAACTCCGGAATGTTGGAACTCGGGAATGTTGGAACTCCGGAATGTTGGGGAATGTTGGAACTCCGGAATGTTGGAACTGCGGAATGTTGGGAATGTTGGACTCCGGAATGTTGGGGAATGTTGGAACTCGGGAATGTTGGAACTCTGGAATGTTGGGGAATGTTGGAACTCCGGAATGTTGGGGAATGTTGGAACTCCGGAATGTTGGAACTCGGGAATGTTGGAACTCGGGAATGTTGGAACTACGGAATGTTGGGGAATGTTGGCACTCCGGAATGTTGGAATGCCGGAATGTTGGGGAATGTTGGAACTCGGGAATGTTGGAACTGCGGAATGTTGGAATGTCGGAACTCTGGAATGTTGGGAATGTTGGAACTCCGGAATGTTGGGGAATGTTGGAACTCGGGAATGTTTGAACTACGGAATGTTGGAACTCCGGAATGTTGGGGAATGTTGGAACTCCGGAATGTTTGAACTACGGAATGTTGGAACTACGGAATGTTGGGGAATGTTGGAACTGCGGAATGTTGGGGAATGTTGGAACTCCGGAATGTTGGAACTCCGGAATGTTGGGGAATGTTGGAACTCCGGAATGTCGGGGAATGTTGGAACTCGGGAATGTTGGGGAATGTTGGAACTCGGGAATGTTGGAACTCGGGAATGTTGGAACTACGGAATGTTGGAACTCCGGAATGTTGGGGAATGTTGGAACTCGGGAATGTTTGAACTACGGAATGTTGGAACTACGGAATGTTGGGGAATGTTGGAACTCCGGAATGTTGGGGAATGTTGGAACTCCGGAATGTTGGGAATGTTGGAACTCGGGAATGTTGGGGAATGTTGGAACTCGGGAATGTTGGAACTCCGGAATGTTGGAACTACGGAATGTTAGGGAATGTTGGCACTCCGGAATGTTGGAACTCGGGAATGTTGGAACTCCGGAATGTTGGGGAATGTTGGAACTCGGGAATGTTGGGGAATGTTGGAACTCGGGAATGTTGGGGAATGTTGGAACTGCGGAATGTTGGGGAATGTTGGAACTCCGGAATGTTGGGGAATGTTGGAACTCGGGAATGTTGGGGAATGTTGGAACTGCGGAATGTTGGGGAATGTTGGAACTCCGAAATGTTGGGGAATGTTGGAACTCCGGAATGTTGGAACTCAGGAATGTTGGGGAATGTTGGAACTCCGGAATGTTGGGGAATGTTGGAACTCCGGAATGTTGGGGAATGTTGGAACTCTGGAATGTTGGGGAATGTTGGAACTCGGGAATGTTGGAACTGCGGAATGTTGGGAATGTTGGCACTCCGGAATGTTGGAATGCCGGAATGTTGGGGAATGTTGGAACTCGGGAATGTTGGAACTCCGAAATGTTGGGGAATGTTGGAACTCCGGAATGTTGGGGAATGTTGGAACTCCGGAATGTTGGGGAATGTTGGAACTCGGGAATGTTGGGGAATGTTGGAACTCGGGAATGTTGGAACTCGGGAATGTTGGGGAATGTTGGAACTGCGGAATGTTGGGGAATGTTGGAACTCGGAATGTTGGGGAATGTTGGAACTCCGGAATGTTGGAACTCCGGAATGTTGGGGAATGTTGGAACTGCGGAATGTTGGGGAATGTTGGAACTCCGGAATGTTGGGGAATGTTGGAACTCGGGAATGTTGGGGAATGTTGGAACTCCGGAATGTTGGAACTCCGGAATGTTGGGGAATGTTGGAACTCCGGAATGTTGGGAATGTTGGAACTCCGGAATGTTGGGAATGTTGGAACTCCGGAATGTTGGGGAATGTTGGAACTCGGGAATGTTGGGGAATGTTGGAACTCCGGAATGTTGGAACTCCGGAATGTTGGGGAATGTTGGAACTGCGGAATGTTGGGGAATGTTGGAACTCCGGAATGTTGGGGAAAGTTGGAACTCTGGAATGTTGGGGAATGTTGGAACTCGGGAATGTTGGAACTACGGAATGTTGGGGAATGTTGGCACTCCGGAATGTTGGAATGCCGGAATGTTGGGGAATGTTGGAACTCGGGAATGTTGGAACTGCGGAATGTTGGAACTCCGGAATGTTGGGGAATGTTGGAACTCTGGAATGTTGGAACTCAGGAATGTTGGGGAATGTTAGAACTCCGGAATGTTGGGGAATGTTGGAACTCCGGAATGTTGGGGAATGTTGGAACTCGGGAATGTTGGAACTGCGGAATGTTGGGTAATGTTGGAACTCCGGAATGTTGGGGAATGTTGGAACTCGGGAATGTTGGAACTCTGGAATGTTGGGGAATGTTGGAACTCCGGAATGTTGGGGAATGTTGGAACTCGAGAATGTTGGGGAATGTTGGAACTGCGGAATGTTGGGGAATGTTGGAACTCGGGAATGTTGGGAATGTTGGAACTCCGGAATGTTGGGGAATGTTGGAACTGCGGAATGTTGGGGAATGTTGGAACTCGGGAATGTTGGGGAATGTTGGAACTCCGGAATGTTGGGGAATGTTGGAACTCGGGAATGTTGGAACTCTGGAATGTTGGGGAATGTTGGAACTCGGGAATGTTGGAACTCAGGAATGTTGGGGAATGTTAGAACTCCGGAATGTTGGGGAATGTTGGAACTCCAGAATGTTGGGGAATGTTGGAACTCGGGAATGTTGGAACTCGGGAATGTTGGGGAATGTTGGAACTCCGGAATGTTGGAACTCAGGAATGTTGGGGAATGTTGGAACTCCGGAATGTTGGGGAATGTTGGAATTCCGGAGTGCCCTGGGGCAGACTGACAGAAGCGAGGCTGCCATAACGCGCCATCTGCTCCTCTGGAAACAACTGAAAACCCACTTCAGCAAACAGGAAGTGATCAGAGCGGCCGTCCACCTCCTGTCAGTCCCTGCAAACATTTCATACTGAAGAAAAGTAGTTGATATTCCACTTTTTACTCCACCACATTCAACCATTTTGAAATTTTAGGCCACAGCATGAAACTCTTGTCACATGACTCCTGTTATGTTATAGAGTCATGTGACCACCAGGGAGTGATTTGTATGGATGTGTGTGAAACACATTCAAATCAATCTGATTCATCAATGGAAACATTTTTGGTGTAAAATGCACCAACACTGAAAACACTGAAGATAAAAACACAACAAATGAAATACGAACAAATCGAGGCTTTGAATACATGAGTGTGTTTGAGACAAAGAGATCAATGGATTGTGTGTCTGTCCTATTGTTGCATGAGGATTTTATTGTAGATTTTGTGCGTGTACGTTTTTGATCACGAAGGTGTTGAAAGGGCGTAAAACAGTTGGAGGCACAAGAGTAAACACTAGTGCTGTCAGTAGATTAAAAAAATTACTACATAATCACACAATTTTCTGTCATTAATCGTGATTAATCACAATTACTTGATCAATAGCCTGGCTGCAATTACACTTTTTCAACTTTATATTTAAGCCTGTAACAGACGTTTACACCATATAATGAAGTAAATGCAGAATAAACACAAAGAATGTTAAATGCTTCTATTCAAAGAGAATTTGAATAGTTTTCTTCAATCTTTTAACTCAGCCTCTCTCCTGTGAAATACAACTTTGTAACAAACCTACATACACTAATATATAATATATATTAATTCTGTCAAACAATTAAAATGCTTAATCACATTCATCACAGCGTTACTGTGGATTAATTTGGATTAATCACAATTAAATATCATTTGTTTTTAATGTAAACTAATCAAATTTCATTTCATGAGCAAACAGACTCGAGAGAAAAGGGCAAATTTACTCACTTAACATGTTTATTGAACGACTCTGTAAACATTTATTAACCTCCTGAATGAGCTGACCAACCCCCCCCAGGGACAGTCCTGCATACTAATGATGGGCTCTGCTCTGTACACACATGATTCTGTCAGCCACAAACTCCTCAGCTGATCCTGAGTCTGAGCCCATCTGTAAAACAGTCATTTTCTTCACAAGTCTGTCGAGGTGGCACTGATCATGCAGCAGTCTAACACACTCTCTCACTCTTCTTCAAGTCTTTGACACGAGGAAACAAAACTACGTAATTAACAATATTAATAGGTCTGCAGTTTGTTTTGTGTCATCAGTGCTTTGCATTATTGTGATACTTTAAGCTGGAAGTGCTTTGGTGAAAAGAAAATTCCTTCTCTCACAATGTGCAGAATGCTTCATGTTGGTCGACTTGTTATTTTTTTAATACTCAAATTTCCCATCAAGAGGCCAATGTGTGTTTATCATCCTCCATATTGAGCTGATTGGTTCAGCTGCCCGTCACTAACAGATGCCCATCTGCACATGTGCAGAGGTAACTCTACTTGGACAAACTGCCCAAAGTGCGTTGGTAGAAACATTTCAGGGATTTTGAGTCATTCTGCACTCCAGATGTGTTAATTCTGTTAAAGATTTTTATCATGTTAATCATAATAACAGATTAACCCCCTAACCCTAACCCTACATGTTAATTTTGACAGTACTAGTAAATCCTGTTTAATGTTCTTCTGTCAGATCATTGATTAGACTCGACTCCAAATACGAGACTCAAAAAACTCAAATGAAAAAGAAAATCAAACCAATGAGAAAAGGACTTCTTGTGTGTAGAGTTAAAACATATGGAAGTCGTTAGGTTTCAAACACTTGATGAATCTACTGCACAGTTACATTCAGGGACCTTTGGCCTCCTGAGAGCATTAGTTGATGGTTCATCACAGTTTTACCTTCCAGTGAGTGAATTCATCAGTTTGATGAAGTCTCAAAGTTTCCTCTGAGCTTCTGCAACATCATCACTTACATCACTGATGAAGGAAAATTCATAGAAAACAGAAACTATATCTTCACAATCTGAGAGTCTAAAACTTGACAAACTTGATTCAGATGAAGTTATTTGAGCAGAAACTACTGGATCTTTATCCTGTGTTGATCTAATCCTTCATGGTTCCTCCACAGAGTGGACCAGCAGAGCTCAGAGGTTCCCAGTGGTCAGTCTGCCCAGCAGCATCAAACACAGCTGGACTCCATATTTATGGTCTGTACATGTACAACAACTACTGTTACATCTGTTCTGTCCACAGTCGTCTCCATGCTGCTCTGTGTAGACCAGTGGATTGTCTGTAGGGCTGAGAACAAAATACAAATACTTCATTACATAACCTAATTACTATTTTCAGGTATCTGTAGTTTACTTAAGTAGTTTTTTTCTAGCTATTTTTTACTTTTACTCTGTACATTTTTAAACAAATATCTGAACTTTCTACTTCTTAAAAGTAGAAATGTCTTCCAAAGAGCTGTTTTCTTTTTAACAATTACTTTTAAGTTTAATGAGTACTTCAACTTTTACAGGAGTAGTTTTCAATAGTAGTAGTTGTCCTTCTACTTAAACAAAAGTACAGACTTTGTGTATGATTTTTACAATGATTCAGTTCTGATTCACAAATTCAGTTTTGTTCAGTCAGAAATATTATAATTATGATTATTGAGCTTGAATTTCACTGTTGAAAGAACCCTCTAAACCTTGTAAATTGAAAACATTAATTCCAAGTTATTTGAGTCTTTCTCTGCAACTACAAACTCAGTGTAAACTACTTTGGTATAAAAACAAAGCTGAGACTTCATCAGAGGTGTAAACATCAGGTTAATGATCCACACTTTGTGTTTACATGTTTTCATGATTACATGATTTCAGTCTGATTGGCTCATTCATAAATATTCTGTTCCAGCTGCTGGAGGACAACATCATCACTTTTGTGAAGAACGAGCTGAAGAACATCCAGAAGGTTCTGAGTCCAGATTACCCAGAATGCTTAGAGAGTCAGAGGGAGGATGATGAGCAGAGGAGGAGCAGAAAGGCACTTGTGACAATCACAGCGAACTTCCTGAGGAGACTGAAGCAGGAGGAGCTGGCTGAGCGTCTCTATTGCAGTAAGAGCACTTCTGTGAGGGTTTAAGCTAATTGATAACTTCAACAGTCATTAAACAACCACTGTTGTCCTACTGGGAGACTTCAACACTCCTGTGGGCCCTGGAGGGGCATGATTGGGAGGAACGGCCTCCTGGATCTGAATCCGAGTGGTGTTTTGTTTTTGGACTTCTGTGCAAATCACACTTTGTCCTTAATGAACAGCATGTTTGAACATAAGGGTGTCCATAAGTGCACGTGGCACCAGGACGCGGCAGGATGCTGGACAGACCTGGCACAACTAAACGTGCATGTGAACGCCTCGCAGAGGCCCTGGTCTGCAAGATCTTCAACATACACCTCTGGCAGAGCTTCAGCTGCAGTCTGAGGGAGACTGGTGCTCTACTTGCACTGTGTATAGTGCGGGTGGAGCACTGCTGACGTCGACAGAGAATATTGTCGGGAGGTGGAAGGAATACTTTGAGGACTTTCTTAATCCCACTGGCTTCCTCCTTCTGTAGAAGAAGCAGAGTCTGTGGATGAGGGGACGACTCGCCTGTCTCCAGGGCCGAGGTCCCTAAGAGAGATAAATGACTCCTTGTAGGGTACACTGTAAACCCGAATAAGTTCAGTGAACTCAACATTTATGAGGAAACTGATTGCATAATAATTTTTAAGTTAACTTACTTAAAAACTATAAGTTCACTGTAACTTAAAAAAATATGACCTGAATAAGATCAAAGAATTGAACTACCTCCAACCTATAACTTAGTATTTAAGTAACTTACAAAGTTTAATTTCACTAAACTTGTATCATTTATTTTATTTAAACTTTATTTCATTACTTTACTAACTTAAATATTATAACTTATATAAACTCTAATTACCTATTACTAGAGCTGGGTGATATAAGATTTTTTCATATCACGATATGTTTTTTTTCATTTCAGGCGATAACGATATATATCACGATATAAGCCAAATAACTATATATGTAAGATTTAAATTTGATGTTGCTCACAAATAAAATGTGAAATAATCAGCAGCTTGTTTTGATTTAAATATTTATTTCCCATAATAAGTTCAACAGGGCAGATGTACTTAAGGAACATGAGACTTCAGTTTCAGATAAATAAAGGCAAATATTACAAACTACACAAAAGGCAGCCGCTAAAGCGTTTAAGTTTCAAAATAGAACAAACAAAACAGACTACTAAATTGTCAATTCCACTTAGAAACAAAATATTAATTCTAAAAATAAATCTTAGTTTATTTTACAGAAAAAGAGACAAAATTGACCAACTTACATAATATTGCTTTGGAAGCGCTGTCTGAGAGAAATGTTTATGTCCAGGGAGTCGGTAACGAGGATACATTCCCTTAATTAGCTGCTTGAATCCTTCATTTTCAATCGTGTTTATTGGTAGCATGTCTTTAGCAAGAAAGTAAGCTATGGCATTCGTTATGTTGCTATGCCTCTTACCTTTTTTGTCATATGGTAAGATGCTGGAGAAAGCCGACTCAATTGACTGTTGCTGCTTCACAGGGATTCCCTGGTTGTTTTCGATGACGAATTAGCGCTTTCAGTCAGAGATTGAGCGTGCTCCAGTGGGTGGCACTGCTTCAGGTGATAAAAAAGGTTTGTTGTATTTCCAGACTTTGTGGGAACATGCTTTCGGCACAATTTACAGTGCGCGTTACTTTTTTGTCAGACTTCAAATAGCCGAAATACCTCCACACTACGGAACTTCTCTGGCCTTACCTTTCGACAATCTCTCCAACATTGGAACCATCATCTGTGTTCTCTTCGGTAACCTGCTCACCCAAGCTCTCGGTTGATTTTTCTCTAGTCTGCACTCATTTCCTCCATTACCCGGCCCGGCACAGTGGCTAGCTGCTTCCCAAACAAATACACATGTACGGCTTGGCACTTGAGCTGTACGTAACAAGTTACGTGACGTGACGCTGCGGCTGTGATTGGTTCGGCTCTGCGCTACTTAATTTTTATTGGCTATTGGGGGTTTTTTATAAGACAGGAAGAGAGAGATGAGGTCTATCGCAATAGTTTCATTTTTCTATCGAGAAAAAGTTATTTCGCAATACATATCGTTATCGTTTTATCGCCCAGCTCTACCTATTACCTATTAAACCACACGCTAAGTCTAATCCTTCATAGACAGGGTCTTTCTGTAAAGAAAAAAAAAGCTGAGACAGATTTGCAATTGCAAGTTTATTTATAACCACCTGCACAAAACTTTACATGCTTCTGTATTTGAACATGTTTTTAGTGCTTATTGTACAACTTGTACAGTGAAAATTTTAAACAATATAGTGCTTCAGCCTTTTTTTTCCAGCTTTCTCTTTTAAAAATAATTTTGGAAACAACATAAAAACTGTATCAGCCTGATGCTGTTATAAAACTAATAAAAGTCATTTTTATAAACATTTAAACAAATAAATAGTCTCAGTCTACTCTTTAGCCCTTCCCTTAAACTTCAACATAAATAATATTTTTATAACAAATAATATAGTGCATCAGTTTTTTCTCCAGTTGTTCCCTTTTAAAACTTTTAAAAATAGAATTTAGGAAACATTTAAAACAAAAAAAATATGTATGAGCATTTTCTTACACGTTTTCATTATAAGACTAAGTTAAATAGAACACCCACCATATAAAAAAAGCTATCTAGAGGCATGTTTGTCTCAGTCTATGTCTCAGGCTATGGGGAACAGATAGCAGCAGATGTCCTAAACCTACCTACAGAACTTTGTATGAAACTTTACTACAGTTTAGTACAACTAGTCATGTGAGGCATCAGCTTCATTGGAACAGTTTGAATTTTGCCAGCAGTATAGTGCCAGCACCTGTACGTGCTACTCTGGCAGTAAAAGATTGTTTTTGAGTTGAAGAAGACATGGTTTCAACTGTTTACCATCCTCAAGGCCCATCAGTGGTTTCTGGATGAATGTGAATGTGTTAACCAGGTTTTTGGGATAGTCCAGATGCAAGACATAAAACAATCCGAACAACAAGACAAATGCATCAGCCCACTTGGGAATGTCGCCTACCACAAGCTCATCTTCCACTACAACTGCTGCACTGACCGGACTGAAGTGCTTTGGGCTCGTAGTGTTGACAATGGTCAGAATACCAACAGAGGTGATGATGATCTCTGGCTCTGGTGATTCTTCCATCTGCAAAGGACAAAAACAGTTTTGAATAAGAGACTCAGATTTAATAGTTACATGGAAAAAAGATGCTTAATTATTAGAAATCCTAACAGGGAAGGAATGTTTTCTGTAGCATTGGTTTGTGTGTATTTGTTAGCAATTTACACAAAAATGACAGCATGTGATTGGATGACATTTTCAGCTAAGATCAGGAATGACACATAAAGAAGGAATTAGATTTTGGGACTGGCCCACCGTCTGATTCAAAAATCTTTCAAAGCCGTTACAACTTAAGACCAGCAAAGGGGAGTTCACTATTTATTTGCAACAGGATGTGCTGGAGTACATAATTGTTGTTAATGTGCTCTGCCACATAACATTGCTTTCTAGTTAGGTTATATTGTCTGCACATTTGGATTATTGACCAGCACAGCTCTTAATTTTGTAAACATTGGAACTCCCGTGCTCCTTTTTTAATACGCATGCTTCTGTTTCAGATTTGCAGACAATGAAACCTAAGACAGGACCCCATTCGGCTTATTATGTCACATTCTGTAAATATAGTAGCATCTGTGACCCAACATTTAACCTGTACTATTTATTGAACACATTATCCATGATAAGTACTTACATGCCAAACTTTGAAGAATTGTGGCTACTCCTCCCGTAGGTATATTGGAAGACCGTGCAGGACCAGAGTACGTCTGATATCAGAGTCCTGTTCTTGCTGCACAGACAGAGAAGATACAAATGAATAAGGCAAATGTATTTCACAAGTGCCTTTACACGCTTCAGTCTGGCTCAGTTCACCTCTCATGAAATATCTAAGCTGTCCAGCATTTTCAAAATAAAAAACTAAACTCCTCATACAGCAACACTAATTTGTGTATATATATAAAAGTAAATGGGATTGATGTTGGTATTTTAAATTCAAGAACTTACTTATTCACTAAATTAAAATGTCTTGGTGATTAATTTGAACATAACTGACCCAGACCTACTTTGATGCATCTTCAATCTAGTGAAACAACTACGTAATGTTATTGACACCATGCAGTTACACTTTACCTGTTTATCATATAGATTCAGCATGCCGCCCAGAGCCTCTGCAGTCTGGCCAGTTCGACCCGCTTTCTGTCTCAACAAGATCACCAGTCTGGGTGTCAGTCTGTCCAGCTCAGAATAAAACTGGTTTCACAAGTTCACATATGTGATGAAACGCAGCACAATCTACAAAATAGTAAAAGGAAAAGAATTCTGAAAAATCTACTCAAATAAATAAAAAAGAAAACATTTAACCTGTGAATCAATGCGAAAAGCGGGCTATTTCTGTAAGAACTCGATGATCATTGGGTCTTCCTTGACAATCTCTAGGCGACGAAGTGCTAAGGTCATCTTCATGAGATTGTCAATCAACAGGAGATTTTTGGGAGAAATGGCTATGTTTTAAACGGTAGTGTTCCAATAATTTTGTCCGGGTGTCTGAGGAGTGAACGCACAACTTGCATTTTCAATTCATTTCACTTTAGAAACCCAGTGCCCTTACTAGTCAGGTTACACTTCACTGTGTGTTATACTTGTATAACTATGCATGTGACAAAGAACCTTGAACGCTTGAAATCAAGTCCAAAAGCCCTTAATGAATCAACTCCTCCTCCTGGAATGGTCCCTGGTGTATGTTCCTGTAACATATTTAATAAGTAGTATTAGTCCAATACATTAAATACATTTTACTCATTCTATAAATTAATATACTGTAAGTTACCAATAGAGGCTGGTGGTTCCTGATAAACTCCTGGTTCTTTAGAATCCCACATCTAAGCTGAGAAACAGGGGATTAAATTATACTAAAACCATGTGCTCAGTTCAAACTGCAATTACTACTGCTGCTGTTTCTCCCAAAATTATTTCATCAACAAGTCCTTAAGTTTGATGATGAAATGATTAGAACCTCTGTATAGTTTACACTAGTAGCCTACTCAAATTTAACGTCAAATTTAGATATTTTTTGCCATTTATGTATTTAAAATAGAAAAATAAATAATGCCAAGCAAAAATGTCCCTTTTAAATGTTTATGAAATTTTTAAAAGTTTTTATTGGTAATGTAACCCTACATGTTTACAGCTTTTTAAACTTGTGCCTATAACGTGTTTTAGAACATATGGTTTGATAAGGAAAAAGGTGGACATAAAACAGTGATTTTCAAATATTTTACCGGCTACACAGTATGAACAATAAATCAACCATCGTCCAAATACCGTTTTTAGTATTAAGCAAACTACAACAATAGATTTTTCTCTAAACCAGGGCCTAATTCAGGATGAAAAACAGCTTTTGTAAAACATCACATTAAAATAGTGCGAGCAATTTTTTTTGTGTGTATATTTTTTATGCATTCAAGCCAAATGTGCTCAACGTAGGTGAATGTTTACTTGGCCTGGGAGGGATTCATATATAATTTGCCGACCTGTATTTTGTCTTCTTCAGTACATGAATAATACAACAATATTGAAATACAATTAAAAAAACTTACCTCGGAGCTTGGCGATAACTGTGTTTAATGCTCAAATCACACTTCAAGCTGTTCAACGAAAAGAAAACTACAACTCACGTTACATGAGACAGCTAGCTTAGCCCAAATTTACACCGCGGCGGTTATTAAGTTAATATGTAAAACATATTTCGCCAAAACGTAACCATTACCATATCACAAAGCTTATGGTGAAAATAAGTAAACCACTGGCAATAATAATTCCCAACAACTGGTACGTGGCTGCCACTGGCATTTTACTCTCAATTTAGGCTTGCATTAAAATAGTGAGCAGTTAGCTCCAAAATGTGCGCCAACTTGTCGACAAAAAACCGAAATGACTCAACACGGACGCAACATTCTTCTGGTAACAATCGACAGCAATCATGGGAGATGATTGAATGTTAGGGTGGGTACAGTTTCCTCTGCGGTGGGGTCAGGTGGGCTGCCCCGGGTCCTGTGGGGCTGGGCGGTCCTGCTGCCGTAGGCCCTGATCTGGATGGGCCTGGGCTCCCTTGCCTTGGTGGGTGCCGAAGGACGGGGGTGCCTACTGGGATCAGCGGGGGAGCTGGCCCCAGGGAGGGGCATCTTGCTCCTCCCTTCTTTTCCTTCCCATCCCCGGCTGCCTCCCTCTTCCCGCTCCAACACACCCACCCACACAAGTAGGGCCTTGGGGTGCGGGTATGTCACCAGGGTGCAGGGGAGGCATTCCCCCCCCCTCTGTCCCCTTCTGGCCACCTGTGCCTCAATTTTATTCCACAACTTAGACATCCACATTACTCACACTCTCATAACACATACATATATAGGGCCTTGAGGGTGGGCACAGTGGACGGTCTGGTATTCAACCCCACCTCTGGCGCCGGTTCCCACCTCTCAATTTTAAATCCATGTAGACATTGAGGGTCCTCGGGAGGGCCCGTGCTAACACCTGCTGCTCTCTGGCAGCAGCACCATGCTCTCCCGTGTTTTAAATGCACCTCAGAACAACACGCAGCAACACTACACATGAGTGAGAGGAGGGAGGGTTTGGGGTCTTCACACACCCCTGTTCTCTGCTGGCCATCAGGGCGGGGGGGCTGGGAGGAGGTGTTGGCCGTCCGATTGGGATCTGGGATGCGGGGCCTCCCTGCTGCTGCGGAGCCTGGGCGGTCTGCTTGCCTCCACCCCGGGGAAAGGGTAACATCTCCTGGGTCTAGGTGCCGTTTCCCCTCCAGGGGCGAGGGTACCTGGACCTGGGGTATAGAGTTTGTTTGTGGAGTGTGATTGTGTGTACAGTGTCCATGTATGTCTATCCCTATGTTGAGTGAGTGCTGAGTATTTGTATATGTGTGCATGAGGGTGGGAATGCATGTTTGTGTCTGTGTGTGCCTGTTTGTCTGTGTCTATATGTCAGGTCCTCAGTCATGTCTGTCCCGTCTGTAACAACTGAAAATAAAATAAAATAAACAATAACAACAAAGGTTGATCAAATAGACCAATACGGCAAGGCCGTGATGATCCATTTGGCAAAGTAAATCCATTGGGTATCCTTGTTGGTCTTCAGACAACAATTCTGACGGCTAAAGAACCAAATGGGACAGGCAAAACAAAACCAAAACCAATCGACAGCAGCTCAAAGAATAAAAAAACAAACAGAAAATGTTGTCTTTCATTTTACTTACATACCTTCTTGCTTTGCTTTTCTTCACTTCGCTTCACTTCAGACCTCCGCCATCTTGAAAACTTTTCAGAGTATGTAGTTCAGGTTCACGAACGTACGCCATGATGTCATCAAGTCTCTTAATAACTTTGACAGATCCCTCCTGACTGTGTTGGCATGGTGACAGAGGTCAGAGGGTTCACTGACCCACAGAAGGAGGAGTACTTCAGGAAGAGATGAGGAGATGAGGAGCAGGCCAGCAGGATCATCTCCCACATCAAGACATCACGAAGCCTCCACATCATGTGCCACATCCCAGTCTTCTGCTGGATCACTGCTACAGTTCTGGAGGATGTGCTGGAAACCAGAGAGGGAGGACAGCTGCCCAACACCCTGACTGAGATGTACATCCACTTCCTGGTGGTTCAGGCCAAAGTGAAGAAGGTCAAGTATGATGGAGGAGCTGAGACAGATCCACACTGGAGTCCAGAGAGCAGGAAGGTGATTGAGTCTCTGGGAAACTGGCTTTTGATCAGCTGCAGAAAGGAAACCTGATCTTCTATGAATCAGACCTGACAGAGTGTGGCATCGATATCAGAGCAGCCTCAGTGTACTCAGGAGTGTTCACACAGATCTTTAAAGAGGAGAGAGGACTGTACCAGGACAAGGTGTTCTGCTTCATCCATCTGAGTGTTCAGGAGTTTCTGGCTGCTCTTCATGTCCACCTGACCTTCATCAACTCTGGAAGAAATCTGCTGGAAGATCAAAAACCTCCAGAAGTCTGAAACAGGAGAATCTGCAGAGAAACACTTCTACCAGAGTGCTTTGAACAAGGCCATACAGAGTCCAAATGGACACCTGGACTTGTTCCTCTGCTTCCTCCTGGGTCTTTCACTGCAGACCAATCAGACTCTCTTACCAGCCCTGATGTCACAGACAGGAAGTATCTCAGGAATCACTCTAGCAACAGTCCAGTACATCAAGGTAAAGCTCAGTGAGAATCTGTCGGCAGAGAAAAGCATCAATCTGCTCCACTGTCTGAATGAACTGAATGATCGTTCTCTAGTGGAGGAAATCCAACAATACAGGACTTCAGGAAGTCTCTCCACAGGTAAACTGTCTCCTGCTCAGTGCTCAGCTCTGACCTTCATCTTGCTGTCATCAAAAGAAGATCTGGATGAGTTTGACTTCAAGAAATACTCTGCTTCAGAGGAGGCTCTTCTGAGAATGCTGCCAGTGGTCAAAGCCTCCAACAAAGCTCTGTAAGTAAATATGTGATCATCACTTAATTCTTAAAATCATGGGAAATAAATCAGACGTGCTCAGTTCAAAGAACACTTTAAAAAAAATGTAAAAATAGTGAATTAAATGATCACCAGTCACTCAGTAAATATATGGTATTTTTAATGTTTCACTCCAGCATTTCTAAAACACACTTTGTTCCGTAACTCTTATCAAAGGACAATCCAGACCCAGCCTATAAGAACATGAGCTCTGATGCTTCAGCCCCTCTGACAGGTTCATTGTACTCAGCTTGATCACTTGTCTCCAACTCCAGCAGTTTGTGCTTTAGAATAAAACAACCAAACTTCAGCTACCAGACTTCACCTACATCTTTTTCTGATGTTCGTAATTTAAGTTCAAGTTTGTATCTCACTTTCAGTGCACACTCTCCCCTTTTAAATATAAATCTCTGCTGTGCTGTCATGTTTTCATCCCATATGGAGGGAGAAACTCAGTCTTCATTACTGAAATTGCCTCTAAGGTCGTGTTTCTTGTCAGTAATCATATCTAACTGTAAGGCTTCCATAACCAGGGTTGACCTCTGGCACACCAGAGGTCACCATACATTATGTTGGGTCACTCCTTGGCCCATTCATCTGCTTCCCTATCCACCCATGACGTCATGGACATTAGGATCACTGACCCTCTCTAGGCATCCTGTGACTTAGCGAACCAGACAACCCCATGTCATCTCAGTGGTCTTAATAATAAAAGGCCTGCTCCCACTTGAGAACACTCCATGGGTAAAGTTAGGTCTTCCTCGGTCCCTCTCTCATTGAAATCAGGCCTCCTGCAAGGATACAAACACCTTCTCCTCCTACGGCTCTAACTTACTCTGTTCCTCAGTTGTTCTCTTTATTCAACCTGATTCACCTAATATCACTCAAACATGAACCTAATTACGTATTTGGTTTTTCGACATTTATTTCTATATCTTGATCAACATCACTCAGCATTTGTAAAACTCTTAAGCCCTGCTTGCACGTCTCTGCATGTGCTTCCTGTTGCTCCTTATCTGATCTGACCCTGGTGCCTTAACTCTCATCTAAAGTCACCTATCACAAGAAAATGTATCAAGAAATCACTATAACTGCTTATTCTACTAAAGAATCAAAGAAAAACAACCACTTTAATCACTAAGTGTAAGCACATAGTTAATTGCTCCTAGATAAATTTCATCATAGCTAAAAGCTGAACTCTAACTGTATTTTAGAACTCACATTTCCTGCGTTATAACCTGTTTTAATATATCATTTTATTTCATTTTGCTGCTCTTAATGTTATGATACATTCTAATTTATACTTTATCAGACTCAACCAAAATATATATAAGCTTCTCCCTTTGCTTCTGTTTTAAACAAAACTTGTCACTTCAACAAGCATTTGTTATTCTGTAACTGCATTTATATAATAAGACTAATTTAGAGCTGCATGTGTATCTCAATATGTTCCATGTCACCAGTTTAGTTACAAGCGAAATCCTATTCAGTTAAATGCTAAATGGATTTCAGGCCTTTTGCCTGGAATCAATACTGTCATGTGTGTTGCTGAACTCTATATGTCTGTAAGCGTGTGCAATCCTTCAATAACTCAGGTCATTCTCACAGTAGATTGGCTAATCACAACGTTAACCAAAAGTTTGTGACCCTCAAGAGATGACTCTCTGAGCCACAACTCCGTTAAAGCACAGAATGCAATGTGTATGAAATCATCCTCAAAAAGCTCTCCTCTACCCTAGAAATAAATCTATTTACTATCTTTCTAAAGCCTACATTATAACAACTTATTCTAAAAATCAAAAAGAAATCACACATTTCTACTCCTAAAATCTTCACTATTTTCCCCATTATTATTATTCCCACAGTGTCCCTTTAAGTTTGGTGTACAACTCCTTATGAACACCGCATTTTATCTTCTAAACCTAACTCAGTTCATTTAATCCTTTCTTTAAAATAACATTCTCTGCCCAGTTTACCATATCTAAATTATCAAACCACCCCAATAGTTATCAATGATCCTACAACCCATTTCAAATTAAACAAAGTAACCTTAAATCCCTCTCTTTTTTGACATCTCATGTGGCAAAAAACTCAACATGCTTCACCCAAGTTTAACAAATTAAAAGGAAAAAAGGTTAGTCATCATTTCTCAGAACAGCTCAGCAATCCTCCTCTCCGTTATTTTGCTCCGCCCTAAAACCTGTGTTTAAGGAATAAGATCAATTTAATCATCATGTCAAATCTTCTTGAACTCCTGCTCCTTCAAAGTCTGGATCCTTGGAATTTCCTGGAAACAAAACCCGTACTTTACATTTCATATTCAACTCCCCTCTATGATCCAGTCTGTGTCATGACAAAAATAACTTAAACAGAACTATTATTAATCCTATGTTACCTCAGTTAA
>NW_020327673.1:0-34308 GCF_001858045.2 Oreochromis niloticus | reverse complement strand
GAATCCGAAAACGATGTGGGCTTCATAGATATTGGCAAACCTTCTGGAGGAAACCTGGTCTTGTTAGGAGAGACGGCATCCATCCCACTTTGGATGGAGCAGCTCTCATTTCTAGAAATATGGACCAATTTATTAAACCCCCAAAATATGACTATCCAGAGTTGGACCAGGAAGCAGAGTTGCAGTCTTACACGCCTCTCTGCAGCTTCTCTCCTCTTGTACCCCCCAAAAACCCATCTCATAGAGACTGTGTCAGCTCCCAAACAGACAAAAAATAAAAACAGCATAAACAACTTAAACATAAAAATCACAAAGAAAGAACAATACAGTATCCACATCTGAACCAAAGAGTAAACAGTGAAATGTGGATTATTAATATTAGGTCTCTCTCCTCCAAGTCTCTGTTAGTACATGACTTAATATTGATCAACAAATCGATTTACTGCCTTACAGAAACCTGGTTGCAGCAGGATGATTGTTAGTTTAAATGAATCAACACCCCGAGTCATTCTAACTACCAGAAACCTCGAAGCACAGGCCGAGGGGGCTGTGGCAGCAATTTTTCACACCAGCCTATTTATCAACGAAAGACCAAGACAGACTTTTAATTCATTTTGAAAGCCTGATGCTTAGCCTCGTCCACCCCAGCTGTAAACTCAGAACCAGTCTTACCTTATCATCTATCGTCCACCTGGGCCTTACACAGAGTTTTGTCTGATTTCTCAGACTTTTTATCTGATTTAGTGCTCAGCTCAGATAAAATAATTATTGTGGGTGATTTTAACATCCATGTAGATGCTAAGAATGACAGCCTCAATGGCATTTAATCTGTTATTAGACTCAATTGGCTTCTCTCAAAATGTAAAAGAACCCACCCACCACTTTAATCACACCCTAGATCTTGTTTTAACATATGGCATAGAAACTGAAGATTTAACAGTGTTTCCTGAAAACCACCTCCTGTCTGATCATTTCCTGATAACATTTACATTTACAATAATTGATTACACAGCAGTGGAGGAGTAGACTTTATCAAAGTAGATGTCTTTCTGAAAGTGCTGTAACTAAGTTTAAGAATATAATCCACCCACTGTTATCATCTTCAATGCCCTGTACCAACATAGAGCAGAGCAGCTATCTGAACGCTACTCCAACAGAGGTCGATCATCTTGTTAATAATTTTACTCCTCACTACGTACGACTCTGGATACTGTGCTCCGGTGAAACTAAGTCTCAAATCAGAAGTACTGACTCCGTGGTATAATTCTCAAACACATAGCCTAAAGCAGATACTCGTAAGCTGGAGAGGAAATGGCGTGTCACAAATTTCGAAGATGATCATTTAGCCTGGAGAAATAGTTTGTTGCTTTATAAGAAGCCTCCGCAAAGCCAGAACATCTTACTATTCATCACTGATTGAAGAAATAAGAACAACCCCAGGTTCTCTTCAGCACTGTAGCCAGGCTGACAAAAGTCAGCTCTACTGAGCCAACCATCCCTTTAACGTTAACTAGTAATGACTTCATGAACTTCTTCAAAATAAAATTGTAATCATTAGAGAAAAAATTACTAATAATCATCCCACAGATGTAATATTATCTACAGCTACTCTCAGTACCATTGATATTCATTTAGACTCTTTTCTCCAATTGATCTTTCTGAGTTAACTTCAATAATTACTTCCTCCAAACCATCAACGTGTCTTTTAGACCCCATTCCTACAAAACTGCTCAAGAAGTCCTGCCATTAATTAATGCTTCAATCTTAAATATGATCAACCTATCTCTAATAATCGGCTATGTACCACAGGCCTTCAAGGTGGCTGTAGTTAAGCCTTTACTCAAAAAGCCATCCCTAGACCCAGCTGTCTTAGCTAATTATAGGCCAATCTCCAACCTTCCTTTCATATCAAACATCCTTGAAAGAGTGGTTGTCAAACAGCTAACAGATCATCTGCAGAGGAATGGCTTATTTGAAGAGTTTCAGTCAGGTTTCAGAGCTCATCACAGCACAGAAACAGCTTTAGTGAAGGTCACAAATGATCTTCTTATGGCCTCTGACAGTGGACTCATCTCTGTGCTTGTCCTGCTAGACCTCAGTGCAGCGTTCGATACTGTTGACCATAATATCTATTAGCGCGATTAGAGCACGCTGTAGGTATTACAGGTACTGCGCTGCAGTGGTTTGTATCATGTCTATCTAATAGACTCCAGTTTGTTCATGTAAATGGAGAGTCCTCTCCACACACTAAGGTCAATTATGGCGTTCCACAGGGTTCGGTGCTAGGACAAATGCTGTTTACATTATACATGCTTCCCTTAGGCAGCATCATTAGAAGACATAGCATACATTTTCACTGCTATGCAGATGACACCCAGCTCTATCTGTCCATGAAGCCAGGTAACACACACCAATTAGTTAAACTGCAGGAATGTCTTAAAGACATAAAGACCTGGATGGCCGCTAACTTTCTGCTTCTTAATTCAGATCAAACTGAGGTTATTGTACTCGGCCCTGAAAATCTTAGAAATATGGTATCTAACCAGATTCTTACTCTGGATGGCATTACCTTGGCCTCCAGTAACGCTGTGAGGAACCTTGGAGTCATTTTTGACCAGGACATGTCCTTCAACGCACATATTAAACAAATATGTAAGACTGCTTTCTTCCACTTGCGCAACATCTCTAAAATTAGAAATATCCTGTCTCGGAGTGATGCTAAAAAACTAGTTCATGCATTTATTACTTCCAGGCTGGACTACTGTAATTCTTTATTATCAGGAAGTCCTAAAAACTCGCTGAAAAGCCTTCAGTTAATCCAAAATGCTGCAGCAAGAGTACTGACGGGGACTAGAAAGAGAGAGCAGATTTCTCCTGTTTTGGCTTCCCTTCATTGGCTTCCTGTTAAATCCAGAATTGAATTCAAAATCCTGCTCCTCACATACAAGGTCTTAAATAATCAGGCCCTGTTAAAAGGGAGTTTTTCCTTCCCCACTGTCGCCAAAGTGCTTGCTCATAGGGGGTCATATGATTGTTGGGTTTTTCTCTGAATCTATTATTGTACCATCTACTGTACAATATAAAGCGCCTTGAGGCGACTGTTGTTGTGATTTGCGCTATATAAATAAAACTGAATTGAATTGAACTTCAGAAAAAACCCAATCAACAGCTGTAACCATATTTATACAATTTTCATGTATTTTTTAGCGGCTCCTTGGTGGAGGAGACAGCCACCTCAGGGCTTCCAAAGCTAGTATACTCTTACTGCTGGTCCCAAGCCTGGATAAATGAGAGGATTACATCAAGAAGGTCATATGATGTAAAAATGTGTTTGGATTCATCTGCTGTGATTCCCTCCTGGGTAAAATAAGGCAAGAGCCAAAAATATCAGATACGGTACTTTTTGTTTTTTCTTTTTAATCAAACATAACTCAGTAGTGCTCCATTTTCACCTAATGTTAATGTACAGTAAGTACTAATTGTGGGCTAGCAGAAGCTAGGAGGTTAGATAATCAAGGTGATGACTAAGTAATATTTGTAAATGACAGAGTAGCTCTTGATTCCACAGAGCTAGGTGATCAACTATTTGGCACAGCTGACAGACTTTCTTTCAGCTAATTGACCTGTTGGAGTCGTGGTTCAATAAGCCGTCCGTTTGTGAGGTGAGTCAATTTCATCAAGCAGCAGCTCATTAGCTGACTGGCTGGTTAACTGTCTCAGTAACGGAGCCAAACTCCTCCTTGAGCAGTTTGAACACGTTGTCCGAGAACTCGTCTCTCGGCCTGCCCGTGCCGTTCAGCAGGAGGTCGGGGTGGTGTGGGATGTAAGAGGACGGGCAGTGCAGCTCATTGAGAGTAAACCAGAAGGTGTCCGGACCCACCTGGATTAAGTGTCGGAACACACTGTGCAGGAAAGGGAAAGAAACACAGGAACAGATTAGCTCTGAGCTGTGTTTTGCTTTGTATGTAATATCTATTGTATGGAAAACACCTTCCTATGATCCAAAGTGACAGACTGAACCAGTTTTGCTGGCTTTAACATGCGAACCAACAGTTTAACTATAAGCTCATTAACTCAACACTGCCTTTCTCTTCAGGTTTGTTTTTTAAATCACCTCCAAGCAGGAAAATACTTAAGTATATTAAAGCATGTGTTTTTACTTGTGGCTGCTATGTTGCTACCCAAACACTTAGATCAATAATTCAGAATGATGTGAGTTATTAAAGGCTGCTTGCATACTGCATTCTGAGCTATTTTTTTATTCATTTACTTTGTTTATTCACAGCTTCCATCTGTCCTTTACATTACTGTAGCTCTCACAGTGCACACATTTTGCATCAGCTGCCAGTGTAAAGGTGAAATGAGTTCCCTTTCAGATTCGTACACACAGTATTGGGATATCACGGCCCTACGTGTCCTGAAGACACTTCTATTCATGCCTGTAAGGCAACTGACCTGTGATGATATGCCACATATAAACTCATCATCACAGTCATTCCTCACTTTTATGCTCTTTACCTGGCTAGGAACACTTTTGCCAAGTTGGGATTGCTAGCTATTGCTAGTTAGCTCTGTGGTGTGGCAACCTGAAGTTAGCCTAACTGCTCCTGTTGGTTTTAGCCACCACTGCTGAACTACATCTGCGTATTTCTGGAAGTTCCTTTCTCAAGGGACAAAATGAGTGAGGGTGATATTTAAATCAGGCCCACAAACTGATTTACTAAAGTTTCCAGCAAAGGGTTAAAAGTCTTATATTACAGGTAATATACGTTAAAGTCATGAATACTGGTGTCTTTACCCAGAACATGCAGGAACCTGATTATTCCTGAGGTATTCAATTGTCAGGTCCCATGTTCCTCTCCTTCAGGGAACAAAAGCTATAGCCACAGTGCTTTGTTTCATGTTCAGTGTTCAGAGACAATGAATGACTCCTGAAGTCACATTTTGTTGTGTAACACCCAGCACCTCTCCAAATATGATGTTAAGCATTCAATTTAAATTCAGATTTTACTGATAAATCATGTCACGTGGCTATTAATGACCAACATGGCAATACAATGTCAACTGGATGGCACAGTTTTAATTTATGGCATTCTGTCTGTGTGTAACACTCACACACATTAGTAACTAAATGAAAGATTGAGTTACTTACTACAGCGGTCCTTAATAAAGACTTACCTTAAACAGGCTTCTTGCAGTCTGATGGGTTGTCTGGATCTCAGGTAGGGTAGACAGGCTTCACAAACAGCATCTAGGTCTGCTTCAGCTGAGAAAACCAAACACAGGACATTTTTACTATATTTTATTCATATAAAAATTGTAATACTTTTACCTTTTATCCAGAAATTACAACAGAAATCAACTTGAAAAAGAAAATAAAAACGAATAAAATGCAACAAAGCCAAGTTAATTTCACGGATTAATCACAGCGGCAGAATACAGTTTGAGCTCGGTGCCTGGTCTTCGGGTGGATCACTCCCTGCAAATATGTTACTCATAAAACTCCAGGAGCATACAGGTGGATGCTGGGGTGGTGGATGGGCTGAAACAGCAGGCAGTGGTGCAGCAGGATGTGAGGAAAGTGGGGCACGTTACATGTCCAGCTCCAGGCTTGGCTCCATACATGGTTACAGTTGTGAATGCTTCTTTTCTGATTATGTCCAGTGCGTGCACATAATGACACTTTTATATCCAAAAGAACAAATCCTTTAAAAATATGATCCTGGTTCCGAATAATATGGGGTAAAGATACCACTGCTGGTTAATCTCCTTTTTAAACCCTTCCTTGTCCCACCCACTGTGAACTGAAGCCACAGACATACTGAAACCCACTTCACAGAATAATCACAAAGAGCATCTCAAACACACAACGTGTATCGTGCCTGTTTATCTGCACACTATACTGTATGAGAGAGTTTGCTGTACACAAAGTGCCGTAAGCTATGTTAAAGGAACAGTTTCACAAACAACCTGATTTCTTACAAAATGAAACAATTGTCTTTACACTGCAGTCCTTGTCACTGTTAGATGTAACGCTGGCTCTGGAAAGGCTGCAGACAGCTCTGTCACCTTTGTGACTCTTTTCCTCTGTCAGCGATGAACCTCAGTGGGAGTGAATATTGAATATTTTCAACATGCTAATGGACGTATTTTGAGCACAAAGTAAACAAAAATAACAACAACAACTTCTCTGAGCTTATCAATTAAATGGCTTTGCATTCGCTGATTGAACAATCACGTTTTTCTCAGTTGGGTATAAGAAGAGCTGCTTGCAGTCGTAGCTGTGTGTGCAGTTTGGACCTGAGCAGCATCCTGCTGGCACAGCTGGCTGTGGTCCGTATCATCAAAGTCATGTTTAAAATATGTTTAATGACAGAGCTGCCACAGTGAAGAGGCATTTTTAGCAACAACATCACCGTCACGTGTTTAGGATGCTGAACTGTTTCACAGTTTAAGGTTTTTATAATAAAACAGAGATGCCCTGATTTATGCTGTGATACCAATGGTTGATTTTCATTCACCACCACCCGGTGGTGAAGGAGCTTCAATGAGTTCTTTGACTTTTTTGGCTTTTTCTGACGACTCATCTCCCCACACACAGCTTTAATGTCAAATCAGGCTAACAACCTAATTGTTAACCTTAGCATAGAGACATCTTCATCTCTGTACTAATGTACAGACACAAACTTGTATTGCTGTTGTCTCACTCACAGGAAGAAAGCTGACTATAACTCATTCATTTAAGAAGAATCATAAAGTTTATTCCTACAAGAAAGTTACAGCCCTGTGATCAAATAGGCTTTGATAAGATAAGATAAGATAAGATAAGATAAGATAAGATAAGATAAGATAAGAGGTCATCTATCTTCAATGTGGTTTTACATAAATGGGCTTCATGTTGCACCAATCTCCATTAAGTGAGGCGTCAACTAAGAATAGTTGTCTTGCTCTGATTTGTCCATGTTGTGGCTGCTTTGATCATTGCCAGATCCCAGGTACAGTTCTACAGGATGATGCACTCATGTTGTGTCTTGGTGAAACTGTGCTGTTTGTGAGCACTGTGTCTCTATTCTCTCACCCAGATCCAGTCTCTGGCACAGTCAGCCCAGCCCCTGCAATACAGCCAGCTGCAGTTTGTAGGCCAGGGTGTGTGTGTAGACAGGCCCAGCCTTGGCGCTTTATCGGAGCCTGCCGTGCCAGAGAGGCGCTCAGCTTGGGCAGAACCTCTTTAGAAACCCTCCTCCTCACAAAGTCCCCTCATGTTTCACCCATGTAATGTACAAAAATGTAATGTACAAAAGCAGCAAGCTGTCAAAATTCAATAAAACCTTCCCGTTGTGTACTCCTGGATGAATTGTAGTATTTACAAAACGCGTATATATCCAAAAGCTGATGAAACAATTTCCCAGCAGCAGCTCTGAGTGAATAAATGACTGTTTACAGACTTAACGTGTCTGTATTTGTCAGCTCATCAATAAAAATATGAATAACAAATTTAAAAATATTCCAGCTGATGACAGGAGCTGACGAGTAGCCTAATTTACACCCACAAGTTGAATCAGAGGACACTTGCACCAAAGATCACAAAACACTATCAGCTTCATTTATCCCAAAGTCCTACTTTGTGATTCTCTGAGACAGTTTGAAAAGCAGCCTCTAAGAAGGCATCCACAGTGATTTTTCTGTGCTGATAGAAGAAATGTTAGTTTAAAGAGTCTTCACATTACAACCCCCCAAAAAAATAATAGAACTATTTCTGAATGAAATAAGACTGTTGTTGGGAACAATCTTTGATTCTTTCACTATTAAGAGTTTAAAAAAACTAAAGACGACTTGAATAATTTTGACTCACGTAATGAAAAGAGAGGTTTGTTTTACTTACCCTGAAGGCTCTGAGGACTGCTAATGGGTCATCGGCTGTGAGTGTCTGCAGGAGTGCTGGCCAGCAGCGATGAGCCATAGGCAGCAGTTCATTTTCCCTCTCACTCAGCACCTGAACGCACAACTCCAGCACGTCCAGTACCTAAAGACAAAGACGCACAACACACCTAACAATTATCTCTGTTTTGATCCTGATTAAATGTGAGCTGAAACTAATTACTGAGGTCTTCATTGAGAGCCCAAACTCCTGAGCAGGCACGACTTCAGCACAGACTTATTTCTGTTTCACTCCTGGACCAGACTGAATGTTTTTCCTTGATGAGCATTACACCAGTGAACAGTCATCCACACAGTTCTGACAGGATGAATTGTACCAACGCTGGCAGTCCTACCCTCACAAGAATGATTATTTTTGTTACTAGTCCAACAGTTGACTCTACATAAAACTACCTTGAGTCGGAGCCTGAGGCTGGGATCAGACAGCAGATGAATGCAGCGCTCCATAACATCCTTAGTGATGCTGAGGTGGGAGGGAAGCTCTGCTTTCACATCAGGACTACCAGCATCTTCAACATCCTCACACTCAGTGGGAGGGACCTCTGCAATGGAGCACATGTACAGTTAGACCGCCAGTTTAGCAGTGAGGTTCAGATTTCTATGACTCTTAATTACAATGATCCATCTCCTCTACACTCTGAATCTAATATAACCACCACTACAACCTATAGCTTATATTCCACTGGCCCTTAGACAGACCTATTACCTCTGTCTTCAGTGTTATAATCATCCTCTATTCCAATGCCCTCTGTCAGTTCTTTCTGTTTGCGGTAATTCAGCAGGAATTGGCGAATGCTGAGGTCTTCCTGGTCACCGGAGCTTTTCCTGGAGCTGGCAGACGTACTGGTCCTGCTACAAGTGGAAGGAAACCACCTCGCTAAAGGAAAAACAAGACAACAATATCAAAATAGGTTTGATTACAATAAAATAAGTCAGTTGATCAAAATCAGTGTGACACAGACGCTGATGTTTTTGAAAAGAGCCCATCAGTAACATTTAATTCATACATTTTTACTGTGAGGGCTTGTTAAACTGCAAACACGTATAGTGCCGCTGTATAAATATTATTATGAATATTAATTCTACAACAGAAAACGACTCAGCATTTAAACCATCACGACGTATTAAATGTTTCCAAAGATACTGATAATTTGATAACGAGTGAAGTTATATATCCTGAAACGTACTCCTTGATAGAAATTTTGAAAGGCACTGCAGAAAACATAAAGTTAAGCAACATAAAAATTGTGGCAGTGCATGCAATGAGTCACATTTTCTTCCTTGTCCTCTTTGACTCCCAGTATACGTGAGACTCAAGCTGACATCACTGTTGAAATCTTACCCAGTGCCTTCATGAGCGCGTGCAGCGCGGAGCAGAAAAGAGCAGCTGTGCGCTCGTAGCTGAGATCCAGATCCTGAACCATGTCCCCGACCAGCAGGCTGCAGTCAGAGTGAGTCAACAGAACTGTCAACACCGGTGGAGCCTGGCCAACAAGACAGGATTATAATGAAATACAGTACAAGCTCAGGGCAGCACAGGCTTAAGTAGATCAAGGAGGAAATCGGGTAAACCCTCCAGCAGTTATTTCTGTGTCCATTTTGGGTTAAAAACAAAAAACACGTCATAACTACCTGTGGATGCTGGCTGAGCCTCTGAAGGTTGAGTGATATGTCATTAAGCAGGTAGTCAGAGTTCTCATTGATCAGTTCCTTGAGGGAAGCGTATCCACAGACCTTATTGATGTTCCATATGGAGCTCAGCGCCGCCTGGCTGACCAGCAGCGTCTCCTCACCAGCTTTCTCCAGCACAGGATACAGCCAGGTCGTCAACAAGGGACGGAAATCGCGGCCCAGCGCCTCAGCACAGCAGGCGAAGGCCTCCAGTTGGATGCACAGCTGACAGATGTTGCTGTTGAGCTGGTGGATCGTGGATGCAGATGTTGATGATGAAGGAATCACTTGGAGAGAGCCGGCATCACTGTTGCATATGGAGAGGAGTCTGGATGGACTGAGCAGCTACGCAAAGAGACAAAACACATGTTAATGCACTGCTTTTTAGCCACTTTTACACATGCACTGCAGCTCTGAAGTTTTCAAGATATTATCCATGCAAGTGAGAACGCAAATGTCTGACACAGTTACATCAGACATTAAACAGCCTTTAGCCTTCCTGCTCCTGAAAGCCTGTATTATATCTGACTGTGCTCATGTGGGGACAGCACAGATCAGCCTTTCTCAAAGTCAAGAGTGAGGCCAATTTAGGATCTTCACTCAAATTTAAAATACAAGGGAAACTGATGTATTTCCTTACATAAACAAAAACAACACATGCTGTTATAAAATGCTCATCCTACGCAGTCATATGCAAAGTGTTAAAATCAGTGTGTGATCCACCTGCCACTAAGAGATATTATTTCTCTTTGGTAGATGGAAAAAATAGAATCAAACTCACTGTCAGTAGCTACAACAGCACATTTGTTATAATATGATGAATCAAGCATTTAGATATTAAGAAGGCAAGAAATTGCACAAGTGAACAAGGCACACCTGTGACGTGAAAACCACTTCAGGTGGCGACATCATGAAGCTCAGTGAGAGAAGGCCAAGGGTTTGCAGCGCTGTCAACAAAGCAAAGGGCGGCTACTTTCAGGAATCTAAAATATAAAACATGTTTAGAGTTTTTATCAATCTTTTCTTTGCTGCTTAATTCCATATATCTTGCTTCATATATTTGATGTCTTTAGTTTGCATCTATAGTGTAGAAAGTAGTAAAAATAAAGACCTGCAGCTCTTTATTTTAGATTTTGTCTGAAACAAGAGATTGTTTTATCTCCGTCCTCTGACTGTCTTAGGATAAATTTCCCCGATTCGGATTGAATCGGCCGGCGACAGTGTGCTCAGATTGTTCTTGAATGTAGAGCTTGCAAGTATCTATTTAGCACTAAAAGGTTTTCGTCAGCTTAATTTAACTGACAGTACTTACCTGTAACTTGTGTTAGTGTCAGTTAGACAGTGATAAATAAAGAACAGTGATTTGAACTGATTACCCTTTAATGCTTTATAGCAGTTCAGTAACTTTCTGTTTGCACTTGCTTAATACAGCAGCAGTCTGGAAGAATCACACCCATCAGATTGACATGTGATAGCTACACGTTTGCTGACTGGTTTTTCCTCATGTCTGCAGGTATGTCCAGTACAGACAGTATTCCATACTTTATAACAGTTCTGTAACATTCTGTTTGCACTTCCTTAATAGTTATAAATGCCATTAGGGATTGTAACATCTACTGTTTTTATTGAGTCATATATGTCCTCACTTACCACCTCTCCCACCCCCCAGGTTCCATCAACCCCCCTCCATACGCTGTCCCCCCCTCTCCTCATGGGGGGGACAGCACAATGGAGCCTGCCCCACCCCTCACCCCATCCCACCCCAAGTGGCAAATGTGTGGGATGAGGCATGAAGGTATTCCACCGTCACTTTCGTTATCCTGGGCAGGATTGTTAGTTGGAGGTACTTATGTACTTATAAATCCCATTAGGGATTGTAACATCCAGTCTTTTTATTGGATCGTATGTCCTCACTTACCACCTCTCCCACTCCCCAGGTTCTATCAACCCCCCTCCATACGCTGTCCCCCCTCTCCTCATGGGGGGACAGCACAACGGAGCCTGCCCCACCCCTCACCCCACCCCACCCCAAGTGGCAAATGTGTGGGATGAGTCACGAAGGTATTCCACCGTCACTTTCGTTGTCCTGGGCAGGATTGTTTGTTGGAGGTACTTATGTACTTATAAATCCATTAGGGATTGTAACATCCAGTCTTTTATTGGATCGTATGTCCTCACTTACCACCTCTCCCACTCCCCAGGTTCTATCAACCCCCTCCATACGCTGTCCCCCCCTCTCCTCATGGGGGGACAGCACAACGGAGCCAGCCCCACCCGTCACCCCACCCCTACTTCACAGCACAACTGATCAGGCGAGCTGACTTCTCACCTGATCAGTTGTGCTGTCTTCTGCCCCACCCCCAAACCCACCAAACCCCACCCCAGCCCAGCCCAGCCACACATCTCCATCACAGCTGATCAGGTGAGCATGCATATGTGTGTCAAATATATGAGAGTGTGTTTGGACACACCTTCTCATTTAATGGTTTTCTTTATTTTCATGACTATTTACATTGTAGATTGTCACTGACAGAATCAAAACTATGAATGAAATTATGGAATTGTGTAGTAAACAAAAAGTGTGAAATAATAACTCAAAACATGTTTATATTATAGAGTCTTCAAAATAGTCACCCTTTGCTTTGATTACTGCTTTGCACACTCTTGGCATTCTCTCCATGAGCTTCATGAGGTCGTCACCTGAAATGGTTTTCCAACAGTCTTGAAGGAGTTCCCAGAGATGCTGAGCACTTGTTGGCCCTTTTGCCTTCACTCTGCGGTCCATCTCATCCCAAACCGTCTCGATTGGGTTTAGGTCAGGTGACTATGAAGGCCAGGCCATCTGGTGCAGCACTCCATCACTCTCCTTGTTGGTCACATAGTCCTTACACAGCCTGGAGGTGTGTTTGGGTTCATTGTGCTGTTGAAAAATTTATGATGATCCAACTAAACATGAACTGGTTCAGTGGGCCTTGAGTTTTGAATAAATCCCACAACAGTGTCACCAGCAAAGCACCTCCACACCATCACACCTCCTCTGCAATGCTGCACGGTGGGAATCATTCATGTAGAGACCATCCATTCACCTTTTCTGCTTCGCACAAAGATAAAGATCTCAAATTTGGGCTCATCAGACCAAAGCACAGATTTCCTCTGGTCTAATGTCCACTCCTTGTGTTTCTTGACCCAAACAAATCTCCTCTGCTTGTTGCTTTTCCTTAGTCTTGGTTTCTTAGCAGCTATTTGACCATAAAAGCCCGATTCACACAGTCTGCTCTGCACAGTTGATGTAGAGATGTGTCTGCTACTGGAACTCTGTGTGGCATTTATCTGGGCTCTAATCTGAGTGGATGTTAACTTGCGATTTCTGAGGCCTGTGATTCAGATGAATTTATCCTCAGCAGCAGAGGTGACTCTTGGTCTTCCTTTCCTTGGGCGTCCTCATGTCAGCCAGTTTTGTTGGAACACTTGATGGTTTTTGCACATTGAAAGTTTTAGCAGTTTTATAGACTGACCTTCAGTTCTTAAAGTAATGATGGACTGTTGTTTCTCTTTACTTAGCTAATCACTTCTTTCCATAATATGAATTCTAACAGTTGTCACATAGGACTGTCAGCTGGGTACCAACCTGACTGCTGCACAACACAACTGATGGTCCCAACCTCATTAACCCTTGGGGGTTGTTCAAAATCACCACCCTTTCAGCTTGTTCGTGGCCAAAAGTGGCCACCTAAGGATTAGGTCTGTAATTTTTATTATTTTTGGTTTTTTGCCATTTTTTCTGCCTTATTAGGTGCTAATAATTTGCTGTAAAAGTGTGGGAGACAGTATGAAAAAATGAAGGCAGAGTTGTTAGCCTGAAGAGAAAAAGTGCACGTTGTCCAAGGTGGAGTAATAAGCGAGCAAATAGTTGAGGAATGAAGAGCTGGCAAGCATGGGTATTTTGGGTGAATAAAGGGTAATAAGAGAGATGTAGTAGTGCAGGCGGAGTATTTGGCGAGAGCAGGGAAAAGGAAAAAGGAGAGGCGACTTGGCGCCTCCCCGTCCCCCAAGTCCGGGCCGTGGCAGCGAGTCCGTGAGGGAGTCGAACTCGGGACGCTCTGCTCCAGAGCGCTCCGTCACACGTCTTACACCAAAGGCCGGCATGGAAAATAGGGGGAAAAAAAGGACTTTTATCTTCTGTTCTTCAACACTTGTTTTGGGGGGGGCGGGCCGGGCCGGGGCTGGCTCTCTAAATGACCTATTAACTTTCTTCTGCAATATTCTTCCACACAAATTACACATGGAAACCCAGCAATTTTTCCATTGCCATTCACTATGGGACTGCCAATGTTGGACGGCTTACCAAGGCAAAGCCTTCCTGCTACCCGGAATCAGCTTTCCTGCTCGGAAACCTGCTGGCGGCGCCACTATGTTTACACCACGCTCTTCAACTTCGGCTTTTTTGCCTCGTTTCAGCACACCTACCTAGTCCCACTCATCAATGAAGGTAAATACAAGCAGGTCATTCTGAAAAACACACACAGCTTATCATCTTATCCTTCTACAACACCTAAAAGCACTCTGTTCATTTCTTCGCTAGATTAGCCGCTAGCATACACGCTGTGTTAGAGGCTTGTTGCTACCTAGTTAGCCATGCTGCACACCTGTTACTCTGTATTTGTCAATGATTCAGCACTCCTTCGGTTTTGTTATCCATTTTTAGACAGTCATGAGATCATCTGCACACTCCACAGAGCTCCAGAGTTACTGTTCATAGAGCAACACCAGAGGTATGTGGAGAGGACTGAATACCATCACTGGACGGAGCACTGTGAGCGGAGGGGGTCCAGAGTCTGGAGACCAGGTTCTGGCTAACAGATTGAACCAGTTGTTTAACAGGTTTGATTCAGTAGCCCTTCCCTCCCCCATCCACCAGAGCTCGTCACACCTCTCTGCAACCCCCCATAGCACCGGGGACATGAAATGCACCTCACCTGTCCCACTTTTCCTTCTCCTTCAACCACTCTACTGGGTCTAAGTCGTCTCCACCTGCTACGGCGGCTGAGGTCCTTTGGGGGTGAACAGGACACTCCTAAGGACATTTTATGACACTGTGGTGGCGTCGGCTATTTTCTATGCTGTGGTCTGCTGGCGTGGTGGAATGGCAGAGAGGGACAGGGGGAAACTCAACAAGCTGGTCAGGAGGGCCAGCTCTGTCCTGGACTGTCCGCTGAAGTCCATCGAGCAGGTTGGGGAGGAGAGGATGTTGTCTAAGCTAACATCCATCATGGACAACACCTCCCACCCCCTGCATGAGACAGTACGAGCACTGAGCAGCTCCTTCAGCAGTGGACTTTTACGCCCACAGTGTAGGAAGGAGCGCTACCGCAGGTCATTCTTATCAGCAGCTGTCAGACTCTATAATGCAGCTTAACATTCCTTTGGTCATCTTACTCAGCAGCTTGTTAGTTTACTCTACATTTTATACATATCGCCGTACAATTTTCTCAATTTTTCTATACATATTCTGTACATTGTTACCTGTATATACGAACTTCGGTTGCTTACGTTCATAGGACCACCCTGTGTCTTCCTTTTATATTTTATTTTCCCTTGCTGTAAGGGTTAGAAATTTCTGATCCGTGGGATTATAAAGGTTTATTCTATTCTATTCTATGTTTTATATTTGTTTGTATTTTATTTGTATTTTCCTTCTGCTATCTGTACCTCAGCTGAGGAAACGCAAAAATTTCCCCGCCGTGGGATCAATAAAATCTTATCTTATCTTATCTAACAGAATGAACCTTTTGGGATTTAGTTACCTGGATGATTGAGCATGCATCAAGACATAACTGGACCCAGTTTGCACTTTTGTTTGTAGGGAGTGACACGTCACGGTGTAAGAAATCTTCACTTTTTGTTCCAGTTTCTTACATAAACACCCTCATCCTTATACAAAATATTATACTCGCTCCAAAAATAGTAAATCTAGCAACATCTGTGTCTGAAACACAACGTTTCTAATATGATTAGATCAAATTTGCACTTTCCTGAAAAGAGAGTGACACGTCCAGTTGCATAAAAACCTTTTTCTATAGACATTAGCACACACTCCAGCAGCTTTTCATCCCTTTGAACCCAAAGAGTCATTGCTCAGGACCCCAAACTTTCTAAATGTAATGCTTCCTTTGATGAGAACAATGTTTTTCACTTTCTGAAATGCAGTTGCAGAAAACCTGAGCTAAAACCTGAGCTATGCTATTTTCATCTGGAATGGCTTATTCTTTGTAGAAAGGTTTTCTACTCATATATTATCCACCCTCTGTTTTAGACTTGCAAAGATTTTTCCCAGCAATTCCATGTGTTTTATTGCCCCATGAAAAAGGTAAGATGAGTGAATTTAGGTTTTCAAAAAATGTTTTAGGAAGGAACACAAGGAGATTTTGAAAAAAGTACAACCACTTAGGCAAAATTCTCATCTTTATATGATTAACTCTACCAATGAGTGATTTAGGAAGCGTATTCCAGAACTGTTTACTTGACTGAAGCTCAGATATTAAGGGAGAAAAGTTAGATTTTAATAGAGAGGAATAGCTTTTTGTAACCTGAATGCCCAGATAAGTGAGCTTCTCATAAGCCATACTTTTTTTTAACCCAATTTAAATCTTTCTAATATTTCAAACAAATAGGGCCATTCGATCTGGTCCAATGCCTTCTCAGCGTCGCGTGCCAAAACTGCCAACTCTTCTTTAGGTCTGGCAGTGGAGTAAATAGTGGAGTCCCGCTCTATCTGCCATTCCCGAACAGAGATGAGCAAGTTTCTCCGTGACTGCAGCTGCCAGTCAAAGCTGTAAAGATGAGGTTTTAGCCCAATTGAACAGCCTTGTGTTATATGATGCAAAATACATCCTGAAATTATGATGATAGAGCAAGCCAAGTAGAAGCAACTAAAAAAAAATGAAGATAAAAAAAAAAAAAAATATTCAGGTTAACTTATTGTACTTGTATGTATTTGTGACTTTACAATGTGAAAAGGCATTATGGCTCCTTAGAGGAGCTTAACTGTAAATCCTGCTCAGTGTGAGGAGCAGCAGTGATGGTTTAGACATTTGTTGGCACATGAGTGGCTGATGCGAATTTGAAGTCAATTGAGACAAAATGTAGAAAGAAAAGCCCAAATGACGGGATGTAAATAATGCATTAAAGATTGTCTTTTTCTTTTAAAAAAAGCTTGAGTGTGTGCATGTACTTTCTATTAATGATCTGAATATTGAGGACAAGGCTGTGCTTTTAAGTAACTTCAGTTCTTTCCATAAATATAAAATGATTATTACTTTTTTATTTTTTAACCCTTTAAACACCAGTTTGTTTGTCCACTGCACCAGCTGGACGACAACCTCAAATCTCGCAATTTTATATAATTGCATTGCTACTGAAATTTCTTGTATTATTAATAGTAGAGTCTGGGGCATATAATTGATTCACATCAACATTGATTACAATGCATTGTTATTTTAGTGCAGAGAGAGCAAAAACATAAAAACTCCCTCTGAGACTGTTCGTGGCCAAAAATGGCCACCCCTTGTTTACATTTACAAAATGCTATAAAATTCATATATATTAAGAAAAATGTCCAGGTTTTTTTACATGATTTTTTAGATTAGCATCAGGGCTGTTCATGAAAATCAAAATTTCATTAAAATTCTGAAATTCAACCCTTTAAATACCAGTTAGAGCACATAATCATAACAACTCATAAATAGAGAAAATCATAAAATCCCAGTTTTTTTTCTAAATAATACATGCCATCTGATTTATTTGCTAACCATGATGAAGGTTAGATGCATAGCAATAATTAACAGCATCAATGACATTTATGCATCTTTGTTTTTTTGTGCAGTGGCAGAAAAACAAAAAAACTCCCTCTGAGACTGTTCGTGGCCAAAAATGGCCACCCCCTGTTTACACTTACAAAATGCTATAAAATTCATGTATATTAAGAAAAATCTCCACTTTTTTTGACTTGATTTTTTAGATTAGTATCAGTGCTGTTCATCAAGACCAAAATTTCAATCAAATTCATAATTTTAACCCTTTAAATACCAGTTAAATCACATAATTTTAATGATTTACATAGGGATAAAATCATAAAATCCCCATTTTTTTTTCTAAATAATACATGGAAACTGATTTATTTTCTAACCATGATGGAGGTTAGATGCATAGCAATAATTAAAAGTATCAATGAGTTTTATGCATCTTTGTTTTTTTGTGCAGTGAGAGAAAAACAAAAAAGAATCCCTCTCAGCTTGTTCGTGGCCAAAAATGGCCACCCCCCGTTTACATTTACAAAATGCTATAAAATTCATATATATTAAAACATTTTTCTATTATCATTGGCTTGATTTTTTAAATTAGCACCGCTAATAGTCATAAAAACCAAAATATAATTCAAATTCTGATATTATACCCTTTGAATACCAGTCATATTATGTATTATTATAGTAAAAATAGTAATAAAGTTCACATCTTTTAGCATATAAATGGTGAAACCTAATATGTTTTTTATCATCAATGCAGGACAGTAACAGTAACTGTTACTTTATTTATTTATTTATTCTTTCTTTTTTGGGGGGGGGACGAATGGCCAAAAGCAATTTCACACATGGTGTGTTAGTGGCCAGAAAGGCAATTTAATGACCAAATAATCCCTGCAATCACCAATAAAATGATCAAAATTTATATTCCAGTATCTGTGTGCTTCTGTGTGCATCCTCATTAGCAGCAAGATGTACTAACCACATTAGAGTGGTTTTTGTAGGCACACTTTCTACACCTGGTTCAAGGGGCTGCTGTTCCGTTCCTTTCACGCATCCTTTATTCCCCATCACCGACTGCTGGTTCCTTGTGTGTTGCTGTCAAAAGAAGCATATTCCTCCGTTGCTTTGGCATGTGGGATATTGCTGTGGTAGTTTTGGTGAAGCCAAAGACAGACAACAAAATCTTCCTCTGTTGCAACTGGAGGAGCTGAGGAGGAAGCTCTGGGTTGTTTCCCCTGTGCCGGTTTTCATCTGAGGAGTTCCTCTGCCAATGTGACCGAAGGAAAGACGTTGTCCTCGGAGCTCCTCCGTCAGTTGGAGTCTGAACCCCATGCCTTTTTTACTTCCTGAGAACTTCCAGTGTTTTCATCCAACATGCTATGTATTGCTTTATTCTGGTGTAGGTTTTATCTCCACTTCATCTATAATCCTCCAATCCTCACACCTTGGCCTCCCATGCAGGTTTGTAAGGGTGCACAGCAGCTAAAAGATCTCCTTTGTTATAAAAAAGTCAAAAGTAGATCTCAGGCTGCTAATGCAGGACTAGGGTGACCCCTAGTGGGTACTGGATTGTGGTGCAATCTCTCTTCAGTAGTGGGACCCACATGGTTTTCCTTTCATGGCGGATCCACTGAGTCGCTGGCTCCTCGGTCTCAGAAAATGCTCCTATGTTATTTTGGGGGGGGGGGGCTCCACCTCCATGCCCCCCAACCCCAATCCTCTCCCAAAGAAGAGGATTCGGGCACTGGCTAGAACTCAACATCAGTGGTGATGCAGTCAGCCTCTTTGAAGATTGTCCCCTCATCTTCTGGAGAGGAGGTTTCTTCATCTTGGGCAGATGTATTTTCTTCAAGGGCAGAGGACTGCTTGCTGTCCTTGCTCTCTGACCAGATCATATAGACAGTGCTTGAAGCAGTGATGACCTTCTTGCCATATTGCCAGAATAAATGATCTGGAAGCTGTTAGGCTTACTTACAGCAGTAGCTCTGTCTGCACCTACATAAACTCCAGGACACGTTTGCAAATAGTGTTTGTTGTTGTTTACGCTCCAGCTGCAGCTGCAGGTTTGAACTCTGCAAAATGTCCCGTGATTGGGGTTTTTTTGGTTTTTGTTTTTGTTTCTAGAGTTGATATTTTGGGTATGGTATCTTTTGATGAAAAATACAAGAGTAAAAGTGCTTTTAACATGTGCTTCAAAGCTAAGTTTGACTGGGAACCTCAAAGCTCAATATCCTGCATCCACAGAAATTCACTGCAGCCTATGTAATGTTTGAATTTATTCCAGTCTATCTTGCAAATACATGTTTGTACTGCAATGTCATGCACAAACACAAACTATTAGATCCTTAAGATCAAACCTATGTCAAAATTGTTTCATTATTTTGGTCCATTGGAGTGTGGTAGGCCATTAAAGGCCGCTACTAGAAACTCAGAATATTACATGAAATTGCTTGCTTGGCCAAAAATGGGTAAATGATGTAATTTGGTGAAAAACATTAAAAACTACAATTTTCATGTGTTGAGTGTAGAATGAAAGCAATTTTACCTAAATCGCATGATATAGTACTGTCAGTAACAAGGAATCAAAAAAGGTGGTTATAATGGGTTTCAATTGGCCACAAATGGCCACGATAGAACCAAGAGGTGCAATTTAGTGTATAGTGAATATTATTGACATTATTAAGGAGCTGATGTTGAAAATTAAAAAATCTCAAAAAAATACACACCTTTGGGAAGTTTCATTCCATTTGCATTAACAGAACAGAAATGGTTGAAAAAAGAAAAGTGAAGTGGCCACAAATGGCCAGGATAGAACCCCAAGGGTTAACCCTTGGGGTTCTATCCTGGCCATTAATAATGTCAATAATATTCACTATACACTAAATTGCTCTATCATCATAATTTCAGGATGTATTTTGCATCATATAACACAAGGCTGTTCAATTGGGCTAAAACCTCATCTTTACAGCTTTGACTGGCAGCTGCAGTCACGGAGAAACTTGCTCATCTCTGTTCGGGAATGGCAGATAGAGCGGGACTCCACTATTTACTCCACTGCCAGACCTAAAGAAGAGTTGGCAGTTTTGGCACGCGACGCTGAGAAGGCATTGGACCAGATCGAATGGCCCTATTTGTTTGAAATATTAGAAAGATTTAAATTGGGTTAAAAAAAAGTATGGCTTATGAGAAGCTCACTTATCTGGGCATTCAGGTTACAAAAAGCTATTCCTCTCTATTAAAATCTAACTTTTCTCCCTTAATATCTGAGCTTCAGTCAAGTAAACAGTTCTGGAATACGCTTCCTAAATCACTCATTGGTAGAGTTAATCATATAAAGATGAGAATTTTGCCTAAGTGGTTGTACTTTTTTCAAAATCTCCTTGTGTTCCTTCCTAAAACATTTTTTAAAAACCTAAATTCACTCATCTTACCTTTTTCATGGGGCAATAAAACACATGGAATTGCTGGGAAAAATCTTTGCAAGTCTAAAACAGAGGGTGGATAATATATGAGTAGAAAAACCTTTCTACAAAGAATAAGCCATTCCAGATGAAAATAGCATAGCTCAGGTTTTAGCTCAGGTTTTCTGCAACTGCATTTCAGAAAGTGAAAAACATTGTTCTCATCAAAGGAAGCATTACATTTAGAAAGTTTGGGGTCCTGAGCAATGACTCTTTGGGTTCAAAGGGATGAAAAGCTGCTGGAGTGTGTGCTAATGTCTATAGAAAAAGGTTTTTATGCAACTGGACGTGTCACTCTCTTTTCAGGAAAGTGCAAATTTGATCTAATCATATTAGAAACGTTGTGTTTCAGACACAGATGTTGCTAGATTTACTATTTTTGGAGCGAGTATAATATTTTGTATAAGGATGAGGGTGTTTATGTAAGAAACTGGAACAAAAAGTGAAGATTTCTTACACCGTGACGTGTCACTCCCTACAAACAAAAGTGCAAACTGGGTCCAGTTATGTCTTGATGCATGCTCAATCATCCAGGTAACTAAATCCCAAAAGGTTCATTCTGTTAGATAAGATAAGATAAGATAAGATAAGATTTTATTGATCCCACGGCGGGGAAATTTTTGCGTTTCCTCAGCTGAGGTACAGATAGCAGAAGGAAAATACAAATAAAATACAAACAAATATAAAACATAGAATAGAATAGAATAAACCTTTATAATCCCACGGATCAGAAATTTCTAACCCTTACAGCAAGGGAAAATAAAATATAAAAGGAAGACACAGGGTGGTCCTATGAACGTAAGCAACCGAAGTTCGTATATACAGGTAACAATGTACAGAATATGTATAGAAAAATTGAGAAAATTGTACGGCGATATGTATAAAATGTAGAGTAAACTAACAAGCTGCTGAGTAAGATGACCAAAGGAATGTTAAGCTGCATTATAGAGTCTGACAGCTGCTGATAAGAATGACCTGCGGTAGCGCTCCTTCCTACACTGTGGGCGTAAAAGTCCACTGCTGAAGGAGCTGCTCAGTGCTCGTACTGTCTCATGCAGGGGGTGGGAGGTGTTGTCCATGATGGATGTTAGCTTAGACAACATCCTCTCCTCCCCAACCTGCTCGATGGACTTCAGCGGACAGTCCAGGACAGAGCTGGCCCTCCTGACCAGCTTGTTGAGTTTCCCCCTGTCCCTCTCTGCCATTCCACCACGCCAGCAGACCACAGCATAGAAAATAGCCGACGCCACCACAGTGTCATAAAATGTCCTTAGGAGTGTCCTGTTCACCCCAAAGGACCTCAGCCGCCGTAGCAGGTGGAGACGACTTTGACCCAGTAGAGTGGTTGAAGGAGAAGGAAAAGTGGGACAGGTGAGGTGCATTTCATGTCCCCGGTGCTATGGGGGGTTGCAGAGAGGTGTGACGAGCTCTGGTGGATGGGGGAGGGAAGGGCTACTGAATCAAACCTGTTAAACAACTGGTTCAATCTGTTAGCCAGAACCTGGTCTCCAGACTCTGGACCCCCTCCGCTCACAGTGCTCCGTCCAGTGATGGTATTCAGTCCTCTCCACATACCTCTGGTGTTGCTCTATGAACAGTAACTCTGGAGCTCTGTGGAGTGTGCAGATGATCTCATGACTGTCTAAAAATGGATAACAAAACCGAAGGAGTGCTGAATCATTGACAAATACAGAGTAACAGGTGTGCAGCATGGCTAACTAGGTAGCAACAAGCCTCTAACACAGCGTGTATGCTAGCGGCTAATCTAGCGAAGAAATGAACAGAGTGCTTTTAGGTGTTGTAGAAGGATAAGATGATAAGCTGTGTGTGTTTTTCAGAATGACCTGCTTGTATTTACCTTCATTGATGAGTGGGACTAGGTAGGTGTGCTGAAACGAGGCAAAAAAGCCGAAGTTGAAGAGCGTGGTGTAAACATAGTGGCGCCGCCAGCAGGTTTCCGAGCAGGAAAGCTGATTCCGGGTAGCAGGAAGGCTTTGCCTTGGTAAGCCGTCCAACATTGGCAGTCCCATAGTGAATGGCAATGGAAAAATTGCTGGGTTTCCATGTGTAATTTGTGTGGAAGAATATTGCAGAAGAAAGTTAATAGGTCATTTAGAGAGCCCGCCCCGGCCCGCCCCGCCCCCCCCAAAACAAGTGTTGAAGAACAGAAGATAAAAGTCCTTTTTTTCCCCCTATTTTCCATGCCGGCCTTTGGTGTAAGACGTGTGACGGAGCGCTCTGGAGCAGAGCGTCCCGAGTTCGACTCCCTCACGGACTCGCTGCCACGGCCCGGACTTGGGGGACGGGGAGGCGCCAAGTCGCCTCTCCTTTTTCCTTTTCCCTGCTCTCGCCAAATACTCCGCCTGCACTACTACATCTCTCTTATTACCCTTTATTCACCCAAAATACCCATGCTTGCCAGCTCTTCATTCCTCAACTATTTGCTCGCTTATTACTCCACCTTGGACAACGTGCACTTTTTCTCTTCAGGCTAACAACTCTGCCTTCATTTTTTCATACTGTCTCCCACACTTTTACAGCAAATTATTAGCACCTAATAAGGCAGAAAAAATGGCAAAAAAACCAAAAATAATAAAAATTACAGACCTAATCCTTAGGTGGCCACTTTTGGCCACGAACAAGCTGAAAGGGTGGTGATTTTGAACAACCCCCAAGGGTTAATGAGGTTGGGACCATCAGTTGTGTTGTGCAGCAGTCAGGTTGGTACCCAGCTGACAGTCCTATGTGACAACTGTTAGAATTCATATTATGGAAAGAAGTGATTAGCTAAGTAAAGAGAAACAACAGTCCATCATTACTTTAAGAACTGAAGGTCAGTCTATAAAACTGCTAAAACTTTCAATGTGCAAAAACCATCAAGTGTTCCAACAAAACTGGCTGACATGAGGACGCCCAAGGAAAGGAAGACCAAGAGTCACCTCTGCTGCTGAGGATAAATTCATCTGAATCACAGGCCTCAGAAATCGCAAGTTAACATCCACTCAGATTAGAGCCCAGATAAATGCCACACAGAGTTCCAGTAGCAGACACATCTCTACATCAACTGTGCAGAGCAGACTGTGTGAATCGGGCTTTTATGGTCAAATAGCTGCTAAGAAACCAAGACTAAGGAAAAGCAACAAGCAGAGGAGATTTGTTTGGGTCAAGAAACACAAGGAGTGGACATTAGACCAGAGGAAATCTGTGCTTTGGTCTGATGAGCCCAAATTTGAGATCTTTATCTTTGTGCGAAGCAGAAAAGGTGAATGGATGGTCTCTACATGAATGATTCCCACCGTGCAGCATTGCAGAGGAGGTGTGATGGTGTGGAGGTGCTTTGCTGGTGACACTGTTGTGGGATTTATTCAAAACTCAAGGCCCACTGAACCAGTTCATGTTTAGTTGGATCATCATAAATTTTTCAACAGCACAATGAACCCAAACACACCTCCAGGCTGTGTAAGGACTATGTGACCAACAAGGAGAGTGATGGAGTGCTGCACCAGATGGCCTGGCCTTCATAGTCACCTGACCTAAACCCAATCGAGACGGTTTGGGATGAGATGGACCGCAGAGTGAAGGCAAAAGGGCCAACAAGTGCTCAGCATCTCTGGGAACTCCTTCAAGACTGTTGGAAAACCATTTCAGGTGACGACCTCATGAAGCTCATGGAGAGAATGCCAAGAGTGTGCAAAGCAGTAATCAAAGCAAAGGGTGACTATTTTGAAGACTCTATAATATAAACATGTTTTGAGTTATTATTTCACACTTTTTGTTTACTACACAATTCCATAATTTCATTCATAGTTTTGATTCTGTCAGTGACAATCTACAATGTAAATAGTCATGAAAATAAAGAAAACCATTAAATGAGAAGGTGTGTCCAAACACACTCTCATATATTTGACACACATATGCATGCTCACCTGATCAGCTGTGATGGAGATGTGTGGCTGGGCTGGGCTGGGGTGGGGTTTGGTGGGTTTGGGGGTGGGGCAGAAGACAGCACAACTGATCAGGTGAGAAGTCAGCTCGCCTGATCAGTTGTGCTGTGAAGTAGGGGTGGGGTGACGGGTGGGGCTGGCTCCGTTGTGCTGTCCCCCCATGAGGAGAGGGGGGGGACAGCGTATGGAGGGGGGTTGATAGAACCTGGGGAGTGGGAGAGGTGGTAAGTGAGGACATACGATCCAATAAAAAGACTGGATGTTACAATCCCTAATGGGATTTATAAGTACATAAGTACCTCCAACAAACAATCCTGCCCAGGACAACGAAAGTGACGGTGGAATACCTTCGTGACTCATCCCACACATTTGCCACTTGGGGTGGGGTGGGGTGAGGGGTGGGGCAGGCTCCGTTGTGCTGTCCCCCCCATGAGGAGAGGGGGGACAGCGTATGGAGGGGGGTTGATAGAACCTGGGGAGTGGGAGAGGTGGTAAGTGAGGACATACGATCCAATAAAAAGACTGGATGTTACAATCCCTAATGGGATTTATAAGTACATAAGTACCTCCAACTAACAATCCTGCCCAGGATAACGAAAGTGACGGTGGAATACCTTCATGCCTCATCCCACACATTTGCCACTTGGGGTGGGATGGGGTGAGGGGTGGGGCAGGCTCCATTGTGCTGTCCCCCCATGAGGAGAGGGGGGACAGCGTATGGAGGGGGGTTGATGGAACCTGGGGGGTGGGAGAGGTGGTAAGTGAGGACATATATGACTCAATAAAACAGTAGATGTTACAATCCCTAATGGCATTTATAACTATTAAGGAAGTGCAAACAGAATGTTACAGAACTGTTATAAAGTATGGAATACTGTCTGTACTGGACATACCTGCAGACATGAGGAAAAACCAGTCAGCAAACGTGTAGCTATCACATGTCAATCTGATGGGTGTGATTCTTCCAGACTGCTGCTGTATTAAGCAAGTGCAAACAGAAAGTTACTGAACTGCTATAAAGCATTAAAGGGTAATCAGTTCAAATCACTGTTCTTTATTTATCACTGTCTAACTGACACTAACACAAGTTACAGGTAAGTACTGTCAGTTAAATTAAGCTGACGAAAACCTTTTAGTGCTAAATAGATACTTGCAAGCTCTACATTCAAGAACAATCTGAGCACACTGTCGCCGGCCGATTCAATCCGAATCGGGGAAATTTATCCTAAGACAGTCAGAGGACGGAGATAAAACAATCTCTTGTTTCAGACAAAATCTAAAATAAAGAGCTGCAGGTCTTTATTTTTACTACTTTCTACACTATAGATGCAAACTAAAGACATCAAATATATGAAGCAAGATATATGGAATTAAGCAGCAAAGAAAGATTGATAAAAACTCTAAACATGTTTTATATTTTAGATTCCTGAAAGTAGCCGCCCTTTGCTTTGTTGACAGCGCTGCAAACCCTTGGCCTTCTCTCACTGAGCTTCATGATGTCGCCACCTGAAGTGGTTTTCACGTCACAGGTGTGCCTTGTTCACTTGTGCAATTTCTTGCCTTCTTAATATCTAAATGCTTGATTCATCATATTATAACAAATGTGCTGTTGTAGCTACTGACAGTGAGTTTGATTCTATTTTTTCCATCTACCAAAGAGAAATAATATCTCTTAGTGGCAGGTGGATCACACACTGATTTTAACACTTTGCATATGACTGCGTAGGATGAGCATTTTATAACAGCATGTGTTGTTTTTGTTTATGTAAGGAAATACATCAGTTTCCCTTGTATTTTAAATTTGAGTGAAGATCCTAAATTGGCCTCACTCTTGACTTTGAGAAAGGCTGATCTGTGCTGTCCCCACATGAGCACAGTCAGATATAATACAGGCTTTCAGGAGCAGGAAGGCTAAAGGCTGTTTAATGTCTGATGTAACTGTGTCAGACATTTGCGTTCTCACTTGCATGGATAATATCTTGAAAACTTCAGAGCTGCAGTGCATGTGTAAAAGTGGCTAAAAGCAGTGCATTAACATGTGTTTTGTCTCTTTGCGTAGCTGCTCAGTCCATCCAGACTCCTCTCCATATGCAACAGTGATGCCGGCTCTCTCCAAGTGATTCCTTCATCATCAACATCTGCATCCACGATCCACCAGCTCAACAGCAACATCTGTCAGCTGTGCATCCAACTGGAGGCCTTCGCCTGCTGTGCTGAGGCGCTGGGCCGCGATTTCCGTCCCTTGTTGACGACCTGGCTGTATCCTGTGCTGGAGAAAGCTGGTGAGGAGACGCTGCTGGTCAGCCAGGCGGCGCTGAGCTCCATATGGAACATCAATAAGGTCTGTGGATACGCTTCCCTCAAGGAACTGATCAATGAGAACTCTGACTACCTGCTTATGACATATCACTCAACCTTCAGAGGCTCAGCCAGCATCCACAGGTAGTTATGACGTGTTTTTTGTTTTTAACCCAAAATGGACACAGAAATAACTGCTGGAGGGTTTACCCGATTTCCTCCTTGATCTACTTAAGCCTGTGCTGCCCTGAGCTTGTACTGTATTCATTATAATCCTGTCTTGTTGGCCAGGCTCCACCGGTGTTGACAGTTCTGTTGACTCACTCTGACTGCAGCCTGCTGGTCGGGACATGGTTCAGGATCTGGATCTCAGCTACGAGCGCACAGCTGCTCTTTTCTGCTCCGCGCTGCACGCGCTCATGAAGGCACTGGGTAAGATTTCAACAGTGATGTCAGCTTGAGTCTCACGTATACTGGGAGTCAAAGAGGACAAGGAAGAAAATGTGACTCATTGCATGCACTGCCACAATTTTTATGTTGCTTAACTTTATGTTTTCTGCAGTGCCTTTCAAAATTTCTATCAAGGAGTACGTTTCAGGATATATAACTTCACTCGTTATCAATTATCAGTATCTTTGGAACATTTAATACGTCGTGATGGTTTAATGCTGAGTCGTTTTCTGTTGTAGAATTATATTCATAATAATATTTATACAGCGGCACTATACGTGTTTGCAGTTTAACAAGCCCTCACAGTAAAATGTATGAATTAAATGTTACTGATGGGCTCTTTTCAAAACATCAGCGTCTGTGTCACACTGATTTTGATCAACTGACTTATTTTATTGTAATCAAACCTATTTTGATATTGTTGTCTTGTTTTTCCTTTAGCGAGGTGGTTTCCTTCCACTTGTAGCAGGACCAGTACGTCTGCCAGCTCCAGGAAAAGCTCCAGTGACCAGGAAGACCTCAGCATTCGCCAATTCCTGCTGAATTACCGCAAACAGAAAGAACTGACAGAGGGCATTGGAATAGAGGATGATTATACACTGAAGACAGAGGTAATAGGTCTGTCTAAGGGCCAGTGGAATATAGCTATAGGTTGTAGTGGTGGTTTATTAGATTCAGAGTGTAGAGGAGATGGATCATTGTAATTAGAGTCATAGAAATCTGAACCTCACTGCTAAACTGGCGGTCTAACTGTACATGTGCTCCATTGCAGAGGTCCCTCCCACTGAGTGTGAGGATGTTGAAGATGCTGGTAGTCCTGATGTGAAAGCAGAGCTTCCCTCCCACCTCAGCATCACTAAGGATGTTATGGAGCGCTGCATTCATCTGCTGTCTGATCCCAGCCTCAGGCTCCGACTCAAGGTAGTTTTATGTAGAGTCAACTGTTGGACTAGTAACAAAATAATCATTCTTGTGAGGGTAGGACTGCCAGCGTTGGTACAATTCATCCTGTCAGACTGTGTGGATGACTGTTCACTGGTGTAATGCTCATCAAGGAAAAACATTCAGTCTGGTCCAGGAGTGAAACAGAAATAAGTCTGTGCTGAAGTCGTGCCTGCTCAGGAGTTTGGGCTCTCAATGAAGACCTCAGTAATTAGTTTCAGCTCACATTTAATCAGGATCAAAACAGAGATAATTGTTAGGTGTGTTGTGCGTCTTTGTCTTTAGGTACTGGACGTGCTGGAGTTGTGCGTTCAGGTGCTGAGTGAGAGGGAAAATGAACTGCTGCCTATGGCTCATCGCTGCTGGCCAGCACTCCTGCAGACACTCACAGCCGATGACCCATTAGCAGTCCTCAGAGCCTTCAGGGTAAGTAAAACAACCTCTCTTTTCATTACGTGAGTCAAAATTATTCAAGTCGTCTTTAGTTTTTTTAAACTCTTAATAGTGAAAGAATCAAAGATTGTTCCAACAACAGTCTTATTTCATTCAGAAATAGTTCTATTATTTTTTTGGGGGTTGTAATGTGAAGACTCTTTAACTAACATTTCTTCTATCAGCACAGAAAAATCACTGTGGATGCCTTCTTAGAGCTGCTTTTCAAACTGTCTCAGAGAATCACAAAGTAGGACTTTGGGATAAATGAAGCTGATAGTGTTTTGTGATCTTTGGTGCAAGTGTCTGCTGATTCAACTTGTGGGTGTAAATTAGGCTACTCGTCAGCTCCTGTCATCAGCTGGATATTTTAAATTTGTTATTCATATTTTTATTGATGAGCTGACAAATACAGACACGTTAAGTCTGTAACAGTCATTTATTCACTCAGAGCTGCTGCTGGGAAATTGTTTCATCAGCTTTTGGATATATACGCGTTTTGTAAATACTACAATTCATCCAGGAGTACACAACGGGAAGGTTTTATTGAATTTTGACAGCTTGCTGCTTTTGTACATTACATTTTGTACATTACATGGGTGAAACATGAGGGGACTTTGTGAGGAGGAGGGTTTCTAAAGAGGTTCTGCCCAAGCTGAGCGCCTCTCTGGCACGGCAGGCTCCGATAAAGCGCCAAGGCTGGGCCTGTCTACACACACACCCTGGCCTACAAACTGCAGCTGGCTGTATTGCAGGGGCTGGGCTGACTGTGCCAGAGACTGGATCTGGGTGAGAGAATAGAGACACAGTGCTCACAAACAGCACAGTTTCACCAAGACACAACATGAGTGCATCATCCTGTAGAACTGTACCTGGGATCTGGCAATGATCAAAGCAGCCACAACATGGACAAATCAGAGCAAGACAACTATTCTTAGTTGACGCCTCACTTAATGGAGATTGGTGCAACATGAAGCCCATTTATGTAAAACCACATTGAAGATAGATGACCTCTTATCTTATCTTATCTTATCTTATCTTATCTTATCTTATCTTATCTTATCTTATCAAAGCCTATTTGATCACAGGGCTGTAACTTTCTTGTAGGAATAAACTTTATGATTCTTCTTAAATGAATGAGTTATAGTCAGCTTTCTTCCTGTGAGTGAGACAACAGCAATACAAGTTTGTGTCTGTACATTAGTACAGAGATGAAGATGTCTCTATGCTAAGGTTAACAATTAGGTTGTTAGCCTGATTTGACATTAAAGCTGTGTGTGGGGAGATGAGTCGTCAGAAAAGCCAAAAGTCAAAGAACTCATTGAAGCTCCTTCACCACCGGGTGGTGGTGAATGAAAATCAACCATTGGTATCACAGCATAAATCAGGGCATCTCTGTTTTATTATAAAACCTTAAACTGTGAAACAGTTCAGCATCCTAAACACGTGACGGTGATGTTGTTGCTAAAAATGCCTCTTCACTGTGGCAGCTCTGTCATTAAACATATTTTAAACATGACTTTGATGATACGGACCACAGCCAGCTGTGCCAGCAGGATGCTGCTCAGGTCCAAACTGCCACACAGCTACGACTGCAAGCAGCTCTTCTTATACCCAACTGAGAAAAACGTGATTGTTCAATCAGCGAATGCAAAGCCATTTAATTGATAAGCTCAGAGAAGTTGTTGTTGTTATTTTTGTTTACTTTGTGCTCAAATACGTCCATTAGCATGTTGAAAATATTCAATATTCACTCCCACTGAGGTTCATCGCTGACAGAGGAAAGAGTCACAAAGGTGACAGAGCTGTCTGCAGCCTTTCCAGAGCCAGCGTTACATCTAACAGTGACAAGGACTGCAGTGTAAAGACAATTGTTTCATTTTGTAAGAAATCAGGTTGTTGTGAAACTGTTCCTTTAACATAGCTTACGGCACTTTGTGTACAGCAAACTCTCTCATACAGTATAGTGTGCAGATAAACAGGCACGATACACGTTGTGTGTTTGAGATGCTCTTTGTGATTATTCTGTGAAGTGGGTTTCAGTATGTCTGTGGCTTCAGTTCACAGTGGGTGGGACAAGGAAGGTTTAAAAAGGAGATTAACCAGCAGTGGTATCTTTACCCCATATTATTCGGACCAGGATCATATTTTAAAGGATTTGTTCTTTTGGATATAAAAGTGTCATTATGTGCACGCACTGGACATAATCAGAAAAGAAGCATTCACAACTGTAACCATGTATGGAGCCAAGCCTGGAGCTGGACATGTAACGTGCCCCACTTTCCTCACATCCTGCTGCACCACTGCCTGCTGTTTCAGCCCATCCACCACCCAGCATCCACCTGTATGCTCCTGGAGTTTTATGAGTAACATATTTGCAGGGAGTGATCCACCGAAGACCAGGCACCGAGCTCAACTGTATTCTGCCGCTGTGATTAATCCGTGAAATTACTTGGCTTTGTTGCATTTTATTCGTTTTTATTTCTTTTTCAGTTGATTTCTGTTGTAATTTCTGGATAAAAGGTAAAAGTATTACATTTTTATATGAATAAATATAGTAAAATGTCCTGTGTTTGGTTTTCTCAGCTGAAGCAGACCTAGATGCTGTTTGTGAGCCTGTCTACCTACCTGAGATCCAGACAACCCATCAGACTGCAAGAAGCCTGTTTAAGGTAAGTCTTTATAAGGACCGCTGTAGTAAGTAACTCAATCTTTCATTTAGTTACTAATGTGTGTGAGTGTTACACACAGACAGAATGCCATAAATTAAACTGTGCCATCCAGTTGACATTGTATTGCCATGTTGGTCATTAATAGCCACGTGACATGATTTATCAGTAAAATCTGAATTTAAATTGAATGCTTAACATCATATTTGGAGAGGTGCTGGGTGTTACACAACAAAATGTGACTTCAGGAGTCATTCATTGTCTCTGAACACTGAACATGAAACAAGCACTGTGGCTATAGCTTTTGTTCCCTGAAGGAAGGAACATGGGACCTGACAATTGAATACCTCAGGATAATCAGGTTCCTGCATGTCTGGGTAAAGACACCAGTATTCATGCTTAACGTATATTACCTGTAATATAAGACTTTTAACCCTTGCTGGAAACTTTGTAAATCAGTTTGTGGCCTGATTTAAATATCACCCTCACTCATTTTGTCCTTGAGAAGGAACTTCCAGAAATACGCAGATGTAGTTCCAGCAGTGGTGGCTAAAACCAACAGGAGCAGTTAGGCTACTTCAGGTTGCCACACCACAGAGCTAACTAGCAATAGCTAGCAATCCCAACTTGGCAAAAGTGTTCCTAGCCAGGTAAAGAGCATAAAAAGTGAGGAATGACTGTGATGATGAGTTTATATGTGGCATATCATCACAGGTCAGTTGCCTTACAGGCATGAATAGAAGTGTCTTCAGGACACGTAGGGCCGTGATATCCCAATACTGTGTGTACGAATCTGAAAGGGAACTCATTTCACCTTTACACTGGCAGCTGATGCAAAATGTGTGCACTGTGAGAGCTACAGTAATGTAAAGGACAGATGGAAGCTGTGAATAAACAAAGTAAATGAATAAAAAAATAGCTCAGAATGCAGTATGCAAGCAGCCTTTAATAACTCACATCATTCTGAATTATTGATCTAAGTGTTTGGGTAACATAGCAGCCACAAGTAAAAACACATGCTTTAATATACTTAAGTATTTCCTGCTTGGAGGTGATTTAAAAAACAAACCTGAAGAGAAAGGCAGTGTTGAGTTAATGAGCTTATAGTTAAACTGTTGGTTCGCATGTTAAAGCCAGCAAAACTGGTTCAGTCTGTCACTTTGGATCATAGGAAGGTGTTTTCCATACAATAGATATTACATACAAAGCAAAACACAGCTCAGAGCTAATCCTGTTCCTGTGTTTCTTTCCCTTTCCTGCACAGTGTGTTCCGACACTTAATCCAGGTGGGTCCGGACACCTTCTGGTTTACTCTCAATGAGCTGCACTGCCCGTCCTCTTACATCCCACACCACCCCGACTCCTGCTGAACGGCACGGGCAGGCGAGAGACGAGTTCTCGGACAACGTGTTCAAACTGCTCAAGGAGGAGTTTGGCTCCGTTACTGAGACAGTTAACCAGCCAGTCAGCTAATGAGCTGCTGCTTGATGAAATTGACTCACCTCACAAACGGACGGCTTATTGAACCACGACTCCAACAGGTCAATTAGCTGAAGAAAGTCTGTCAGCTGTGCCAAATAGTTGATCACCTAGCTCTGTGGAATCAAGAGCTACTCTGTCATTTACAAATATTACTTAGTCATCACCTTGATTATCTAACCTCCTAGCTTCTGCTAGCCCACAATTAGTACTTACTGTACATTAACATTAGGTGAAAATGGAGCACTACTGAGTTATGTTTGATTAAAAAGAAAAAACAAAAGTACCGTATCTGATATTTTGGCTCTTGCCTTATTTTACCCAGGAGGGAATCAGCAGATGAATCCAAACACATTTTTACATCATATGACCTTCTTGATGTAATCCTCTCATTTCCAGGCTTGGGACCAGCAGTAAGAGTATACTAGCTTTGGAAGCCCTGAGGGTGGCTGTCTCCTCCACCAAGGAGCCGCAAAAAATACATGAAAATTGTATAAATATGGTTACAGCTGTTGATTGGGTTTTTTCTGAAGTTCAATTCAATTCAGTTTATTTATATAGCGCGAAATCACAACAACAGTCGCCTCAAGGCGCTTTATATTGTACAGTAGATGGTACAATAATAGATTCAGAGAAAAACCCAAAATCATATGACCCCTATGAGCAAGCACTTGGCGACAGTGGGGAAGGAAAACTCCCTTTTAACAGGGCCTGATATTTAAGACCTTGTATGTGAGGAGCAGGATTTGAATTCAATTCTGGATTTAACAGAAGCCAATGAAGGGAGCCAAAACAGGAGAAATCTGCTCTCTCTTCTAGTCCCCGTCAGTACTCTTGCTGCAGCATTTGGATTAACTGAAGGCTTTTCAGCGAGTTTTTAGGACTTCCTGATAATAAAGAATTACAGTAGTCCAGCCTGGAAGTAAAATGCATGAACTAGTTTTTTAGCATCACTCGAGACAGGATATTTCTAATTTTAGAGATGTTGCGCAGTGGAAGAAAGCAGTCTTACATATTTGTTTAATATGTGCGTTGAAGGACATGTCCTGGTCAATGACTCCAAGGTTCCTTACAGCGTTACTGGAGGCCAAGGTAATGCCATCCAGAGTAAGAATCTGGTTAGATACATATTTCTAAGATTTTCAGGGCGAGTACAATAACCTCAGTTTGATCTGAATTAAGAAGCAGAAGTTAGCGGCCATCCAGGTCTTTATGTTTTAAG
>NW_020327672.1:0-37456 GCF_001858045.2 Oreochromis niloticus | reverse complement strand
GTTATGGAGAAGAGAGACAATTTCAGCAACAACACAAGGACATATGAGAGAAGAATGAGAGTAATATTGGAACGGTTTTCTTTCAGACAGATGCATAATATCAGATGTGCAATGAACATAAAACGGAAATATCGCAGATGCATCGACCAGCTGAGAGTTCACAGTGTCATCCAGATAACAGTTTAATGAATGAGGCCATATCTTGTTTCAGATCAAACATTAAATCAGCACCATCTTATGTTTGTACTGTTTGTCTAAAAGCTTCTTTTCCTAATCAGGTGAAAATCTGCAAAAGAGAAAATTACTCAAAACACAAACTGTAGCTCATCAGTGTCAACTGGTAAATTGTTCATATGTGTGATGAAGCATGTAATGATCACTGCAACTTTCCTATTGAGAGAAAAAAGGAGTATATCTGTCACACGTGTCACAGTTCCCTCAAAAGTGGATGCATGCCCAGGCTTGCTGCTGTCAATGGTTAGAACTGCAGGATATTCCAGCTGAACTGTGTGATCTCAACATCTGGAGAGACATCTGATTGCCAATGCATACCATTTGCTAAGATTATTCCTCTTCCAAAGGGGAGACAGAGACTCATACGTGGTAATGTGGTGTGTGTACCATCTGAGGTCCAACAAACAGTTGACTCTTTACCTCGGCTCAGAACCAATCACAGATAATGAGGATCAAGTTGAAAAGACGACTGTGCTACAAAGGCCATCAGCTGTTCCAGACTGTCACCTGGTCTAAACTCATTCAAGCCTGCGTAAACTCAAACAAATTCACCCACAGTACACAGATATTGTTATCAGAGATGATCATTGCTTTGTGATCCAACGTTACCTGATGATGACAGCAGTGATGAAGCCAGCATGGCAAGTGATGATTATGATGAAGCAGATTTAATGGAAATTGACAACTATGAAAAGATGCCCTTTTATGCAAAAGTGAGTCTGAAAGTGAGCAAGATATTAATATGCAATCTTGTGATGAACAACCAGAGGAACAAAATCCAGATGAACCAGAAAGTGATTTGAACAATGGAGGTTTTGCTCTAGAAAGTTGTCTGCAGCCTGTTGACATTTCAGAAGAGATTCTCTCTTTCACTGATAACACATATTGTGTGGCTCCTGCAGAAAGAAACAATCCTGTTAGCTTCTCAGAACTCCTCATTTGGAAGCCATGGCATTTCCTGTGCAGTTTCCTACTGGTCAGAATACACTGGATGAAAAGAGACGTCTCAAGCTCACACCGAGTGCTTACTTCAAGTCAAGGCTTTTCAACATTGATGCAAGATTTGCTAAAGATACAAATTACCTGTTTTTCTCACAGTTTGTCACTGAAATACACTTGGCTAATTCCAGCATGACAATACAGCTAAGGAAAGGTAAAACTATGACCAAAGATGGACGGAAAATCACATCAGGAATGTTACAAAGTAAGACAGAAGTAGAGAAGCTGGTAAGAAATAAAGATGCAATCAGATTTATGCAGCCACTCAGAGGAACTCCAGCTTACTGGCAGAAAACTACCAGAGATTTATTCAGTATGGTTCGTCAAATAGGAACACCTCAGTTCTTTGTCACTTTCTCTGCTGCTGAGATGAGATGGCCTGAAGTGATCAAGCAATAAAGAGACAGCAAGGTGAAGAGGTTGATTTTGAAGCCCTGGACTGGTCAGAAAAGTGTGAAATTCTAAGATCAAATCCAGTAACCACCATGCGAATGTTTGATAAGCGTGTTGAGGCTTTGTTCAGAGATTGCTTTTTCTCCTGCACAGCCCCTTGGTGAAATCATTGATTACTTTTACAGAGTTGAGTTCCAGCACAGAGGCAGTCCACATATACATATGTTGCTGTGGATTAGAGAAAAGGTAGAAGTAGATGTGGATGATGACCAAACTGTCTGTGACTTTGTGGACAGATACATCTCAGCTCAACTCCCTGATCCAGAAAAACAGCCTGAACTGCACAAAAAAGTCGCTGAACTACAAAAGCACAGCAAAACCACACAAAGACATGCTTTAAGAGTGTGAACTCTGGTTGTAGATTTGGCTTTCCAAAACCACCAGCCACAAGAACAATGATTGTGAGACAGGATGAGGATTCAGACACTGAAGCTGCAAAAGCCAAACTCAGACCTTTGATGAACCTGCTGAAGGAACCTGAAGCTGCTTCTCTCACCATAGAGCAGATTCTGTCACGATGCAACTTGACAATGAATGAGTATGAGCAATGCCTCCAAGACATAAACAAGAAAACAGCTCTTATTCTGAAACGTGACCCAAAGGACTGTTGGATCAACAATTACAACCCAGACCTGCTTGAAGCCTGGAACTCTAATTTAGATGTCTCATTAATCTTGAATGCCTATTCATGTATAGAATACCTCTGTAAATATATAACAAAGAAAGAATCTGGCCTCTCTGAATACCTGAAGACAGTTATTGATAACTCTGCAAAGAACACGGTCAATGAATGTGATGAAATGAGAGCTGTGATGCAGGCTTACTCAAAAAGAGAGAAATCAGCGCACAGGAGTGTGTGACTCGAGTCTGTGGCCTAAAAATGAAAAAATGTTCCCGCAGTGTTGTATTTGTACCAACAGATGATAACCCAGTAAAAATGAGTCGCCCCATGAGCTATCTGGAAACCACAACACATGACAGTTGTAATATTTGGATGACAAGTTTGAGTGATAAATACAAATGCAGACCTGAGACACCAGAATATGAGGAAATGTCACTGGCTGATTTTGCTGCACTGTGCCGGTTGGTGAGTGGTCCAAATGAAGGAAAAGATGTGCTTCCTCTTCTAAACCAGCTTGGATTTGTACAAAGGCGAAAGAATGATAAACCAGCTATAATCAGGTATTACCACTGTTCACAGGAAAAAGATCCTGAGCAATATTATGGTCGGCTGTTGAGACTTTACCTTCCACACAGATCAGAGCAGGAACTGAAACCACAAGGGTTCCAAACCTATCAGTCCTTCTACAACTCGGGTTTTGTACGACTTCCATGTTCAGACCACAGTGAGTCTGTGAAAAGGATTGTGAAAAGAATAAAGACAAGTATGAGAAGAACTCTGAGGATATTGAGAGTGCACTGGAAGAGTTTGAACAAAATAGGGATGTTGTGATTGATGAATGGTGTAATCTGGCTCCTGAATCTGAAGTTGTGAGGTTGCAATGTGATGAGAATCTTCCTGAGAGACATTCTGATGATGAGAACGAACAGGAGAATGTCCCTGACTACAGTCGTCAGTCTGATGCTGTAACAGAGATCAGAGCCATCAGAGAACAACCTGCAGTTGATCCAGCTGTGGTACGTGTAATGTATCAGAATCTGAACCAGAAGCAGGCCTGTGTGTTCTATGCCATTAGAGACTGGTGTATTCAGCGAGTTTGTGGTTTGAACCCAGATCCATTTTTCTTCTATATCAACGGTGGTGCAGAACTGGAAAGTCACATCTGATTAAATGTATTCACTCTGAAGCATCAAAGATCCTGAGCAGACTGCCTGCTAATGCAGAAGAAGCTGACATATCAAATCCAACTGTTTTACTGACGTCATTTACCGGGACAGCAGCTTTTTCTATCAATGGCTCTACATTACATTCTCTACTGAAACTACCCAGGAGTCTGAAACCACCCATTCAAGGACTTGGTAACCAACTGGATGAAGTCAGATCTGAGCTTATAAATGCTGAAATTATTGTTATTGATGAGATTTCAATGGTTTCAAAACCCCTTTTTGCTTATGTGGATGCAAGACTGAAACAAATCAAAGGCACTCAGAGACCTTTTGGTGGAATGTCAGTTTTAGCTGTTGGAGATTTTTACCAGCTGCCACCAGTGCGACAGTCTAAACCTCTCTGTGTTTATGATCCAGAACAGATTGACCTATGGCAGGAACATTTTCAGATGATCACTCTAACCGAGATCATGCGTCAGAAAGATGATGTCGCCTTTGCAGAGATGCTGAACAGGATTAGAATCAAAGAAAAGACAGATGAGCTTTCTCAGTGTGACAGAGATTTGTTGTCACAGGCCGTGACTGCACCAGAAGAATGTCCAACTGAGGTCTTACACATTTATGCCACCAACAAGAATGTTGAATCCCATAACACAGATACACTCAAGAAGCTTCATTCAAACATTATAATCATCACTGCAGACGATTTCCAGAAGGATAAATGTACAGGCAGAATGGCACGAAGAGACAAACCATTTACAGGTGGGCGAAATGATTTACCTGACACTCTGAACATTGCAGAAGGAGCTCGAGTTATGCTGACCAGAAACTTGGACACACTAAACGGTTTAGTCAATGGTGCTTTTGGTATACTGGTAAAGGTGGTGAGATCTGAAAATGATGGACACATAATTAAACTGGGGCTCAGAATGGACAACCGGCAGTCTGTAAGAAGCAACCGCAGTGCTAATGCAGCATCTGATGATCTGGTTTACATTGAGAGAGCAGAGGAGAGTCTGAAGTTTAAAGGAGCGGTACGCAGACAGTTTCCTGTAAAGCTAGCATTTGCCTGCACAATTCACAAAACTCAGGGTCTTACAACACAGACAGCTGTAGTTTCAATGAAGAACATTTTTGAACCAGGTATGGCTTATGTTGCTCTCAGCAGGGTGACATCTCTCAGTGGACTCTATTTGCAGGACTTGGATGAGAAAAAGATTTACGCCAATCCCGAGGTAACTGCAGCACTCCAAACCATGAGACAAGCCAGTGTTGAGGAAATGATGCCTCTTCTTCAGGTCAGAGAAACAGCCAACAGACTTGACACTCTTACACTGATCCATCACAATACGGAGGGTTTGCCATCTCACATCAGTGACATCAAGAGTCATCATGAAATGTGCTTAGCAGATGTTTTGTGTCTCACTGAGTCTCACCTCCAAGGCTCCTTTGTTGCAGACAGTCTTCATTTGGACGGCTACACTATGTTCAAACGCAACAGACATGTGTCCTACACAAACTTTCCTCACATGGCCAGCAGAAGTGGTGGAGGAGTTGTTGTGTATTTGAGGAATCATTTTCAGGTTCAGGTAAAACAGTATCTGCATAATGTCACTGATCTTGAGTTCTTAGTGTTGAAGGTTCAGGCTCCATTCCCTGCGCTCATTGCTGTTGTGTACAGACCTCCAGACTACAGTTTGACACCATTCATGCAAAACCTGGTAAGTCTTTTAGATTCACTTGAAATAATGGACTGTCACCCAATAATTGTGTGTGGAGATTTTAATGAAAACCAGTTACAGAGTGGAAGAAAACAGATTCTGGAGCAGTTTCAGTCGAGAGGGTATTCACAGCTGATCACTTCTGCCACTACAGACAAGAACACCTTGCTTGACCTCATTTTTATTTCTCAGCCACAGCAAAGTCTTCATTCAGGTGTCCTGAGAACATATTACAGTTACCACAACCCTGTGTTTTGTGTCCTGTCCTTGAGCCAATCATGAAGTCGTCTGGTGAGTTTTGAAACAATTACAGATCATGTTTGTTACAGAGTTTACTGATTGTAGAGCATGAAAAAGATTTTTCATTGAAAAAAGGGTCTTCACTACTCTGTCTGTCAGAAGACCCTTTCTTATTGCAATGTTATTAATCATTTCACCAAATCATTGCTGAATTTCATGCAGAGCAGGGAGATCTGCTTTCTGCTATCATGCACCTCTGATCTGAAATGTGCTGCAACATTTGATAAACCAACATCATTTTTTTTTATTCTCATGTTTTAAATGACTAAATCTTTTTACTGTGACGTATGTAGCTCAACAAACGAGATCTTCCCCTCCAAGGGCTTTAAAATATGAAATAGTAAATAAATAAATCCCAGATAAATGCAGGTATTTATTATGGGTCACATGAATAAATACAGACAATTATATTTTCTTGATTATAGTAGATTTTGTAGAATCAAAAGTTTTTGTGATGAATGAGTTTTTGCTTATCATGTTTTACAGGTAAAAAATGTCAAAAGTTTTAAACTATCTTTAGGCTACCAGAGATGTCTATAATGATACATTATGTAGAGAAAAACATTAGTACAGCTTACAGAATATGTATAAAAACTGATTTAGAAGTAAATGGATAGTTTTCTGAAAGTTCCCGACGACAGTTTAACACCACCCACCCAGCTCAGCCCCCAAGTGTCTATGTAATGCTTGTATGGTGTGTGAGTTTGACTTGGCCTTTATCCGGGTGGGTTTGGGTTTGGGTGGATAAAGGCCAAGTCAGAATTCTCTGAGCAGCTGGAAAAAGCTGCTAATAAACAAAGACATTAGAAAGTGTGGGCTTTAGGTGTAGCCCACGCTTTCTGATGCACTAATTAGACTTAGTAACCGACACCCCATACCAGCATTACATAGACACTTGGGGGCTGAGCTGGGTGGGTGGTGTTATAAGCACTTGTTTTGTTAGATGTATTTTTTCAGACAGGGCACAGTCTCCTTTGTGGCAAAACCTTCAAACTTCACCATCCTCAGCTGAAACAACAACATCTTAACCCCATCTTCATGAACTGCTGAGCCAAACCTGATCCATCAGTGCTGGACTGCACAGATAACTACATGCCACAAGGAGACTGCTGTGTTATGAACTGCCATACCAGTGTGTCTTCAATGGAGAAGATGACACACCCATCACCTGACCTCCTGCCTGATCTGGAGACCATCATCATGCTGCCACACTACAACCTCTGAGACCATCAATGATGACTCATGCTGAGGAAACTGTATTTCCTGTCAGAGATGCTCAGTGATCGTCAGAGCAGAGAGAGGTATGATTCTTTATCTTTGATTAAAAAAAAAATGTCAGTGTTTTTAATTCAGTTAATTAATTAAAATCCTGTTTATTGCATAAATAATTCCACACTCAAATGATTATACTTGTTGACACTTTTTGAGTTTTAATTCACATTATGGATTACAAATCTATGCTTTTTCTACTCTGTCTCTCTGTGCAGGTATTGCTGTCTTCTGAGTTCTTCAGTGTCCCAACTGAGACATTCAAACCTCATTGCAGAGCTCATGTCTTTCCTCACCATCATGTGAGTGTGAGATTGCTCTGGATTCTGGTTATGTGGCCTGCAGCACCTATAAGGTATTTCAATATTGTTCATTGTATAACTTATTTGTAGTTTTTAGGCCTTAACACAAATAAAATGTTCCCTTTTCTGTATTTTTTAGAACAAGCTCGTCCAGTGTGCCTGCATTCCAGCTTCACAGAAAAGAACATCAGACACCAGCGAGGGCGGATAAGAAAGACAGACGCAACAACGTTGTCATCCCCTATGTAGCCGGTGTATCAGAGAAACTCAGGAGAGTTTTCTCCAAATACGACATCCCAGTGTACTTCAGACCCAGTAACACACTCAGACAGAAACTGGTTCACCCGAAAGACAAAACTCCTAAACACAAACCTAACAATGTGGTGTATGCTGTACAGTGCAGCGAGGAATGCCCAGACCTCTACATCGGAGACCAAACAGCCACTTCACAAGCGCATGGCACAACATAGAAGAGCCACCTCCACAGGACAAGACTCAGCAGTTCATCTGCATCTTAAGGTCAAAGGTCACTCTTTCAAGGATGCCAACGTTCACATTTTGGACAGAGAGGACAGATGGTTTGAAAGAGGAGTGAAAGAGGCCATTTACGTCCACTGTGAGCGACCATCTTTGAACAGAGGCGGTGGTTTACGACACCAACTGTCTGCCATCTATAATCCAGTTTTGAGTTCCCTCCCCAGACACCCACTCGCCCACTCCCATCTTGGGAGTGATTTCCTGACCTCAGGAAATCACATGATAGAGTGGGGCCAGGTTTCACAATGAGCTCACCCGAAACCCTGGCTGATTGGGACCCACACCCACTTTCACACCTTGGCTCATGTGATTAGGTAGAGGATCATCAGGGGGTCCTTTGTCCCTCTTTGGGGGGAAACTCCCACTGGGTTTAAATCTGGGACTCTCCACCATTGACCCTTAGAACTGAAGAAGCTTCTCGGATGAGAGGTGAAACGTCTTCAAGGAACTCAAAGAAGTCCAGACGCTTTTCTTTCCAAGCTCCTTAGACTTCCCTTGTGTTAATTACATTTTATTTGTTGTTGTTTTCTTTTAGATTTATGGCAATGTAGCTTGCCATCACCAGTGTATGAATGTGTGTGTGAATGGGTGGATGACTGGATATGTAAAGCGCTTTGGGGTCCTTAGGGACTGTTAAAGCGCTATATAAATACAGGCCATTTACCATTTACCATTTAGATTTATATGCAGTGATTGGATGTGGTGGAGCTTTGTTAACCGTGTGGAAAACATCTGTTTGTGATGATATTTACAATGAGGCTTTAAGGTGACAGTTTCCATGTAATTTCAATTCTTTTACTAAACAAAAACGTTTGCAATTAACATATTTTGTCAGTTTTGTCTTTTGGATTTATGGTTAACATTCCTCTGTGACAGCAAATACTAAACTGGTCCAAGTAACCAGCATATCATTGGTCAAAGGCAAAAAGCACCACATGTCACACTAGCAATGAATTTTTGACTGTGTTTGTGTTAGTATAGAGTAGGTCTAACAGTGGTTTTCCACATCTGCTCTAATATATATAGATAATGGGTCAGACATATAAAGTCATTTTGAAAAGTTCATAAAGGTCACATCCATTTATATGTGTTCCTCTTTATCATTTTATATCATCTGTCACACAGCTGACTTGAGTTTTGATCAGAGTAGAACCATAACATTCATGCTAATGGTTCTACTGTTTACAGTTACTTTATGATGGATTTCACCCTGGTCACAGCACTATGTGAAAAGCTGTTAGAGGTAAAGTTAAGCCAATTAATACCTCATCATAAGTCACTTTCTAACACAGGGCAGTGATTATTATTCACTGTAATTTATTCCACAACAATGTTCTTTATTTGATTCTTTAAATATGCACATCGATTGTTTAGCTGTGTGACTCTCCACACCTGAAATATATCACAATGTGGACTTCATTTCGACAGTATTTTGTAGATTGGTACCATATTTATTATCAAATCATCTTGTGCATTTATTAACTAAATGTTGTTTGTGTGGGGTTTTTTTTTGTTTGTTTGGGGGGGTTTTGTTGCCATTTTTACATTTCACCAACTGTGTAAATTCTGCAATTTTACCTTGGTTTTGTTTCACATCAGTTTATCTGCTGGATGGTATTCCTGTCTTCCTTCTCTCACCCCAACCGGTCGCAGCAGATGGCCGCCCCTCCCTGAGCCTGGTTCTGCTGGAGGTTTCTTCCTGTTAAAAGGGAGTTTTTCCTTCCCACTGTCGCCAAAGTGCTTGCTCATAGGGGGTCATATGATTGTTGGGTTTTTCTCTGTATCTATGAAGCGCCTTAAGGCGACTTTTGTTGTGATTTGGCGCTACATAAATTGAATTGAATTGGTTTTCTTCCTTTTCTAATGTTTCTGGTCATTTTTCACAGTTAAACAAGTAACTTTGAGGTTACTTCATCATTTTCAGCTGTTATCTGTTTACAGTTTTTTCCTAATAATTACATTTCTGCAAAATTATAGCAGTTCTGGTAAGTTGTAATATTTCTGCCAAGTTATTAATTTTCTACTAAATTATATCATTTCTGCTAAGTTATGTTATTCTAAATTATTACATTTCTGCTAAGTTGTAGCTTCTGGTAAACTACAACATTTCTGCTGAATTGTTGTTTCTTCTAAGTTATTGCATTTCTGCTAAGTTATTACATTTTTGTTAACTTGATGTTGTTCTGCAAAGTTATTAAAATTTCAACAACTTTTTAAACACTGACTTTGATTTCTTCAGCTTCTTCAGCTATTTTCAACTATTCTCAGCAGACAGCTTCAGCTTTACAGCATCCACACTGCATTTTCGCAGGAAATGCAAATTTTTCTAGTTGTGTGGATGCCCTCAAAGGGCTTCCACACTATTGAGTTCCTGTTTCTCTTTATTCTTTATTATTGTGTGGATGCTGGAGGCATCCACACTATTGAGTTCCTGTTTCTCTTTATTGTGTGGATGCCCTAAAGGGCTTCCACACTATTGTTTTCCTGTTTCTCTTTCTTCTTTATTATTATTCCCCTAGTTGCTTCCGTACACTTTTTGGCACTTATCTACTCCCTCAGTTTTCAGCCGATTTTCTCCGTTCAAACTCTAAACTGTTCTGCTCTTTCTGCTAATGCCGGCTATGACTTTTGGTGTTTATTACTGTTATACTTTTTAAAATATTACACTTTTTCCCTTTAATTTGTCCCATTGAAATGAATGGGAAACTTCCACAATTCTTCTAAAACTTGCTTGTTTTTGAAACTTAACTACTTTGTCATACTTTCACCTAGAAACTCCATTCAAACTTTAAAATGTTCTCAGACTATTGGGCTATTCCTGAATGATTCAGCTTTTTCAGATCTTCTACCGTTTTAATTTTATACCTCTTTAAGTTTTCAGTTGCAAAATTGTGATTTTTCAGAAAATACATGCGTTGCTATGGTTGCTATGCAATTAAGTCAGAGTGAGTGCTGGTCCGTTCTGAATTTTCTCTTCATGTCTAAACAACTTCTTGCTACTGACTCAATTTCCACTCAACCCCCACAAATTATACATCAAAACGTAGGTATTTTTGCTGGCTTTCAGACAATGTCACTATCTTTATTGTGAGATTTACCGTTTTTTTGCAATTTGCCTCGGAGTGACACAAGGTCTCAATACTCCCCATTCAAAGTCTATGGGGAGGTTTTGAAATTCAGAGCTGAAATTCTGTAACGGGAGGCATTTTAAAATCGCCATATCTCTTTAACAAAGCAAAGTTAGGACATGAGGCTTGTGCCAATATATCTTCAGACACTGCTGACACTCACAGTGGAAGCAGTTTTTACAATTATCTTACCGTTGAGCAATGAATTACGTTTGTTTGAGGGGTGGAAATCTGTCCTTCTCTCAGTCTTCAAACTCTGGAAATGAAGCAGTTTCTTCTCTCGTCATATCTCCACGACGAAGTTAGAACGAGCTATGAAAATCGCAGTCAAAATACACCAAAGTCTGCTGATTCACCCAGTACAAGAATTATGCTGCTAGCCCTCCTAGTTTTTGAGTTACACGACGTTTTGTAACTCCAAAAAACGGCGTTTTTCGCCTCTCACCGCGATCTATTTCTGACTGCCCAAGTATCTGTCTTTCAGACCGCCGCCCCCTTTCCAGGTGGCGCAATCAGTAATGACACGGCTCTGCAGCTCAAAGGTCGTGGGTTCAATCCCACCTTGGTCCACGTTTTTTTTTTTCACTACAAATTTATACACTATCACAGACCTGTAATTTATATTGCTAATTTATTACAATTCTGCAAACTTTTATGATTTTAGCAGCTTTTCTAATATGGACCTCAGATTCTTGTCAACACCACATGGCAGAAATACATACAAGTAAACAGCCTGATGAAGCAGACAGAAGCAGTACCTCTGATTGGTGAATTTGAGCAGAACCAGGTTGTTCTGCCTCTTTTCAGCAGAAATTCTGCTCATTCACCTCTTTTCAGCGCAATGTTCTGCTTCTTTCCCTCTTTTCTGCAGAAATTCTGTTGATTTACCTCTTTTCTGCAAAATTTTCAGCCCTTTTACCTCTTATGAGCACAATTCTCAGCAGCTTCTGCTCATTTCACCATAATTGTCAGTCTCTCCATCTCCTTCCTTGTGAGAGTCAGTTTGGCACAGTGAGATGAGTAGCCGCCTTGAGCCCAGGAGGGCGGGCCAGGTTCGAAACATAGACTGTCTGCAACATAACAGTATATCTGTTATGTTATAGTATTACTACTAAGTCACAGTATTTCTGCCAGTTCGTATTATTTGTACTAAATCATACTACTCGTGCCAAATCATAGTATTTGTTGCAAATCATAGTATTCAAACCAAAATATAGTATTTGTACCAAAGCATTGTATTTGTATGAAGTACCGTATTTCTGCCAAATCATAGAATTACTGCAATTTCACAGTATTTTGAGGAATCCCTTTTGTGATAGTATTACTTCTAAGTCATAGTATTTCTGCTTTGTCATAGTATTTGTACTAAAACGTAGCATTTCTGCCAAATCATAGAATTACTGCAATTTCACAGTATTTTGAGGAATCCCTTTTGTGATAGTATTACTTCTAAGTCATAGTATTACTGCTATCTCATAGTATTTGAGTGAAATTACAGTGTTTCTGCAAAAACATTGTATTTCTGCTAAATCATAGTATTTCTGTTATCTTAGAGTACTTGTACTCAATTATAGTATTTGTGCCAAAGTTTAGTATTTCTGCCAAATCATATTTATGTGAATTTGTACACTGTAATATCGCTGTATTATGTAGTGTCTAAGTAGGAGGCTGACTGTTACTAAGTGCATCAGTGTACATAGGTCATCTCTTGTGTTGGAGTGCCCTCTTGTGACGCCTTTTGGGTAGTGCCTTAGTAAATGTGAACACTGCAAAGAAGTGGTATCAGACTGGTTTGTAGTGGAGGAATTTGTTGCCAGTTTCTTTCATCTTTAATCCGTATTCATGTTGTAATGTAGTAACTTTTGTGGCACAAATACCACAATATGGCAGAAACACTATGTTTTGGCACAAATACTTTGATTTGGTATACTTTACCTTCTTCACCCCTTTTCAGCAAAATTTTCATTTTTTTCACCCCTTTTCAGCACAAATTCCATTTTTTGGGGCTGTTTTCAGAAAAAAAAAAACTCTTTTCAGCAGAAATTCTGCTGATTTACCTCTTTTCAGTGCAATGTTCTTCTTCTTTCCATCTTTTCTGCAGAAATTCTGCTGATTCACATCTTCTCAGCACAAAACTCAGCAGCTTCTGCTCATTTAGCAAAATTGTCAGTTTCTCCATCTCTTGTGTTTGTCGGAACAAGTTTAGTTCAGTGAGATGAGTAGCTTCCTTGAGACCAGAAGGGCCAGGTTTAAATCCTGGTCATGGGATTTGAACACCTGTTTTCAGCACAAATCTCAACTTATTAGCTGTTTTAAGCAGAAACCTGTTTTACGCAGAGAAACTTTTTTAACTCAATTTCAGCTTTTTCACCCCTTTTCAGCAAAATTTTCAGTTTCCCAGCTTTTTCAGCTATTTTCAGCAAAAACATCTTTTCAGCAGAATTCTGAAAAGAGTTCTGCAGAACACTTTTCAGCAGAACTTCTGCTGACTGAACTGTTTTCAGCAGAATTTTCACCTCTTTTCAGCCCAAATTCTGCTTGTTCACCTCTTCTGCAAAATTTTCAGCCTTTTCACCTCTTATTAGCACAAATCTCAGCTGTTTTCAGGAAAAACTCTTTTAAGCAGAAATTTTGCTGATTCACCTCTTTTCTGCAAAATTTTCAGCCTTTTCTCCTCTTACCAGCACAATTCTCAGCAGCTTCTGCTCATTTCAGCAAAATTGTCAGTCTCTCCACCTCTTCTTTGTGAAAATGAGTTTGCGTAATTGAGAGTGACTTTGGCACAGTGAGATGAGTTACCGCCTTGAGACTAAGAGGGCCAGGTTCCAATCCTGCTCAAGGCAACATTTTTTTTTCACCACCATGCAACTTTTCATCTTTTTCAGTTTTTGAGCAGACAGCTTCAGCATTAAGGCATCCACACAGCATTTTCGCAGGAAATGCAAATTTTTCTAGTTCTTTATTGTGTGGATGCTTTAAGCATCCACACTATTGAGTTCCTGTTTCTCTTTATTCTTTATTATTATTGTGTGGATGCCCTTAAAGGGCTTCCACACTATTGTTTTCCTGTTTCTCTTTATTCTTTATTATTATTATTCTTCTAGTTGCTTCCGTACACTTTTTGGCACTTAACTACTCCTTCAGTTTTCAGCCGATTTTCGCCATTCAAACTTTAAAAAATTCTGCTCTTTCTGCTAATGCCGGCTATGACTTTTGGTGCTCATAACTTCTATACTTTTTGAGATATTGAATTTTTTTTGCAATATTTTTTGCCCATTTCTGCCATATTATCAGTGGCCTCACTGATTTTCTTTGCCGGGATGACCTGTGTTTTAGCTCAGTGAGATGAGCAGCCGTTCTCAGACTGGGAGGCCCGGGTTCAAATCCCGCTCATGGCAACATTTCTTTCAGTTAACAGTTAAACTTTTTTAACTCTTTTCAACACAAATTTAAGCTTTTTCACCCGTTTTCAGCAGAATTTTCAGTTTTTTCACCACTTTTCAGCACAAATCCCAGGTTTTTCAGCTGTTTTCAGCAAAAACCTCTTTTCAGCAGAATTCTGAAAAGAGTTCTGCAGAACTCTTTTCAGCAGAAATTCTGCTGATTGAACTCTTTTCAGCAGAATTTTCAGCCCTTTTCAGCCCAAATTCTGCTTATTCACCTCTTCTGCAAAATTTTCAGCCTTTTCCCCTATTATCAGCACAAATCTCAGCTTTTTCAGAAAAAACTCTTTTGAGCAGAAATTCTGCTGATTCATCTCTTTTCAGCGCAACTTTTTGCTTCTTTACCTCTTTTCAGCTGAAATTCTGCTGATTCACCTCTTTTCTGCAAAATTTTCAGCCTTTTCACCTCTTATCAGCACAATTGTCAGCAGCTTCTGCTCATTTAAGCAGAATTGTCAGTCTCTCCACCTCTTCTTTGTCAGAATGACTTTGGCTCAGTGAGATGAGTTGCTGCCTTAGGACCTGGAGGGCCAGGTTCGAATCCTGCTCAGGGCGACATGTTTTTTTTCACCACCATACAACTTTTTGCAACTTTTCATCTTTTTCAGCTTTTCAGCAGACAGCTTCAGCGTTAAGGCATCCACACAGCATTTTCGCAGGAAATGCAAATTTTTCTAGTTATTATTATTATTCTTCAAGTTGCTTCCGTACGTTTTTCGCCGTAGAACTACTTCCACAATTTTTGTGCTATTTTCACCGTTCAAATTTTAAACTATTCTGCTGTTTTTCCTCTTTCCGGCAATGATTTTTGGTATTTTCTGCTATTATACTTTTTAAAATATTAAGTTTTTTTCCTTTAATTTGTCCCATTGAAATGAATGGAAAACTTCCGCAATTTTGCTAAAACTTGCTTGTTTTTGAAACTTAACTACTTTCTCATACTTTCGCCTAGAACAACACTTCAAACTTTAAAATGTTCACAAATTATTGGGCTATTCATTAATGATTCAGCTTTTTCATATCTGTTACCGTTTTCATCTTATCCCTCTTTTAGTTTTGAGTTGCAAAATTATGATTTTTCAGAAAATACATGCGTTGTTATGGTTGCTATGCACTTGGCTTCCAGTGTGCCACTGAAGGTTTTGCAGTCTTCTCTTCATGTGCGAACAACTTCTTGCTACTTGCTCAATTTGCACTCAACTTCAACAAATTATACATCAAAATGTAGGTATTTTTGCTGGCTTTCAGAAAATGTCACTATCATTGTTGTGAGATTTATAGAATTTTGGCAAATCTCCCCAGACCAACACAAAGTCGCAAAACTCTCCATAGAAAGTCAATGGAGAGCTTGTTCAAAATCACAGCTTGATTTCTGTAATGAGAGGCATATTCGAATCGTCATATCTCCTTAACGACGCGACGTTAAGACATGAGGCTTGTCCCAGTATATCTTCAGACACTCCTGACGCTCACAATTCAAGAATTTCTTTCTCACCTATTACCGTTCTGAAATGAGTTAGACTTGTTTGAGGGTAGGAAATTCGTCGTTCGCTCAGATTTCTTCAGATTTCAAACTCTGGAAATGAACCACTTTTTTCTCTCGTCATATCTTTTTAATGGATTTCAACAGAGACCTGAAAATTTCCAAGATTGTTCACCAAAGCCTGCTGTCTCTTACGGTGAAAAAATGATATTGATACTCCAAATAGATTTAGAGTTAGAAAGCGTTGTTTGAGGGCAAGTCAAGGCAGTTTTTGCTTTGTTCTACTCAGTTATGGTGCATTAGAAGTCAAATATTTTTAATAATTCATATTTTAATGATAAATTGTCAACACTTTAAGATTCCCCCATCTCTTCTGAACAAAACGGTGTAAGAATGACCGTTCTAGCCCCTACGGTTAGGAAATTATGGTCTTTTGTTCGAGGGGAGTCGTCATTATGAGAAATAGACTGCAAAAATCCTGTCTCTCTCTGTGCTGCGTGCACCTGTTTTGGCGGGAAAAAGGGCACAGGCTCTCTGATTGGTGGATTCAAATTCAGCAGCTCCCAGGCTGCTTGACTGAGCTAGAAACTTACTTCTCTCTCCCTGTGTGTGTGTGTGTGTGTGTGTGTGTCTGTGTGTCTGTGTGTGTGTGTGTGTGTGACAGAGAGAGAGAGAGAGAGAGAGAGAGCCTTTTTATGGGATGATCTCATTGTAAGATTCAAATTCAATATATTTTGACTGGTTGACTGAATTGGATCTTGTGTGTGTGTGTGTGTGTGTGTGACAGAGAGAGAGAGGGAGAGAGAGAGAGAGAGAGAGAGAGAGAGAAAGCCTTTTTATGGGATGATCTCATTGTAAGATTCAAATTCAATATATTTAGACTGGTTGACTGAATTGGATCTTGTGTGTGTGTGTGTCTGTGTGTGTGTGTGTTTGTGTGACAGAGAGAGAGAGGGAGAGAGAGAGAGAGAGAGAGAGAGAAAGCCTTTTTATGGGATCATCTCATTGTAAGATTCAAATTCAATATATTTAGACTGGTTGACTGAATTGGATCTTGTGTGTGTGTGTGTGTGTGTGTGTGTGTGTGTGTGTGTGTGTGTGACAGAGAGAGAGAGAGAGAGAGAGAGAGAGAAAGCCTTTTTATGGGATGATCTCATTGTAAGATTCAAATTCAATATATTTAGACTGGTTGACTGAATTGGATCTTGTGTGTGTCTCTCTCTGTGCATGTGTGTTTCCATATGTGTCCATATTTGTGATTGTGTGACTGTTATACTTTTTTCCTGATTTTTCTTTTCATTTAACAATTACATTTGAGGGACCCTTTGCATGTTCAGCATTTTTTCCGCTGTCCATTTTGCTTTTCCAATTTTTCTATTTAAGTTATTACTATTGTGCTAAGTCATAGCATTTCTGCTGCTTTTCAGTATTTGTGCTAAATACAGCATTTGTGCTAAATCATACTATTTCTGCTATTTCATAAGATTTGTGCTAAATATAGTATTTCTGCCAAATATAGTATTTTTGATTAATTATAGTTTTTCTACCAAATCATAGTACAGTTTTACTGCTTTTTATATGGCTTCTAAGACAACCAATCATATCCGAGGGCTTGCACATTCAAATTTGCATATTGTTGCCTTCATGGCTTCCCAGCCAGCCAATCATATCTGAGGCCTGGCACATTCAAATTTGCATATTGGGGCATTCATGGCTTCTAAGACAACCAATCATCTATGTCATATATCTATGATATTTCATATTTTTATTTTAAATGGTCAACATTTCAAGATTCTCCCATGTCTTCTGAAAACAACGGTCTAAGAATGACCGTTTTAGCCCCTACAATTAGGAATTTATGGCTGTTTGTTTGAGGGGAGTCCTCACTATGAGAAATGGACTGCAAAAATCCTGTCTCTCTCTGTGCTGTAAAAGCCTGCACTTGGTGCACCAGTTTCGGCAGGAAAAAGCACACAGCCCCTCTGATTGGTGGATTCAAATTGAGAATCTCACAGCTGTTTTACTGACCTAGAAACATGCTGTTAACAGCCCCTGTTCACTTTCTGATGCTGTGTGTGTGTGTGTGTGAGTGACTGAGAGAGAGAGAGAGAGAGAGAGAGAGAGAAAGCCTTTTTATGGGATCATCTCATTATAAGATTCAAATTCAATATATTTAGACTGGTTGACTGAATTGGATCTTGTGTGTGTGTGTCTCTGTGCATGTGTGTTTCCATATGTGTCCATATTTGTGATTGTGTGGCTGTTACATTTTTTTTTGCCGATTTTTTTCATTTAACAATTATATTTGAGGGACCCATAGCATGTTCAGCATGTTTTCAGCTGTCCATTTTGCTTTTCCAATTTTTCTATTCAAGTTATTACTATTGTGCTAAATCATACTATTTCTGCTATTTTATAAGATTTGTGCTAAATACAGCATTTCTGCTGAATCATACTATTTCTGCTTAATATAGTATTTTTGCTATGTTGTACTGTTTCTCTAAATCATAGTATTTCTGTAATGTTTAAGAATGTTTGGCTAAATATATTCTTTCTGTTATCTTATACTATTTCTCCTAAATTCTTGTATTTTTGAGAAGTTATCGTGTTTCTGGTAAGTTACAATATTTCTGCTAAGTTCTGCTATGCTATTGTATTTCTGCCAAGTATTATGTTTCCTCTAAGATATTGCAGTTCTGCTAAGTTACTACATTTTAGCAAAGTTCCTTTGCTTCTGCAAAGTTTTTACAATTTCTGCAACTTTTCAGCTTTTTCAGCTAGTTTCAGCAGAAAGCTTCAGCTTTAAAGCATCCACACTGCATTTTCGCAGGAAATGCAAATTTTTCTAGTTGTGTGGATGCCCTAAAAGGGCTTCCACACTATTGTTTTCCTGTTTCTCTTTCTTCTTTATTATTATTCCTCTAGTTGCTTCCGTACACTTTTTGGCACTTAACTACTTCCTCAGTTTTCAGCCGATTTTCTCAGTTCAAACTCTATACTGTTCTGCTCTTTCTGCTCTTTCCGGCAATGACTTTTGGTGTTTATTACTATTATACTTTTTAAAATATTACACTTTTTTCCTTTAATTTGTCCCATTGAAATGAATGGAAAACTTCCACAATTCTGCTAAAACTTGCTTGTCTTTGAAACTTAACTACTTTGTCATACTTTCACCTAGAAACTCCATTCAAACTTTAAAATGTTCTCAGATTATTGGGCTATTCCTGTCTGATTCAGCTTTTTCAGATCTTCTACCGTTTTAATCTTATCTCTCTTTAAGTTTTCAGTTGCAAAATTGTGATTTTTCAGAAAATACATGCGTTGCTATGGTTGCTATGCAATTAAGTCAGAGTGAGTGCTGGTCCGTTCTGAATTTTCTCTTCATGTCTAAACAACTTCTTGCTACTCGCTCAATTTCCACTCAACCCCCACAAATTATACATCAAAACGTAGGTATTTTTGCTGGCTTTCAGACAGTGTCACTATCTTTATTGTGAGATTTACCGTTTTTTCGCAATTTGCCTCGGAGTGACACAAGGTCTCAATACTCCCCATTCAAAGTCTATGGGGAGGTTTTGAAATTCAGAGCTGAAATTCTGTAACGGGAGGCATTTTCAAATCCCAATCTCTTTAACAAAGCAAAGTTAGGACATGAGGCTTGTGCCAATATATCTTCAGACACTGCTGACACTCACAGTGGAAGCAGTTTTTACAATTATCTTATCGTTGAGCAATGAATTACGTTTGTTTGAGGGGTGGAAATCTGTCCTTCTCTCAGTCTTCAAACTCTGGAAATGAAGCCGTTTCTTCTCTCGTCAATCTCCGCGATGAAGGCACAAAGAGCTATGAAAATCGCAGTCAAAATACACCAAAGTCCGCTGATTCACCCAGTACAAGAATTATGCTGCTAGCCCTCCTAGTTTTTGAGTTACACGACGTTTTGTAACTCCAAAAAACGGCGTTTTTCGCCTCTCACCGCGATCTATTTTCTGACTGCCCAAGTATCTGTCTTTCAGACCGCCGCCCCCTTTCCAGGTGGCGCAATCAGTAATGACACGGCTCTGCAGCTCAAAGGTCGTGGGTTCAATCCCACGTTGGTCCACGTTTTTTTTTTTTCACTACAAATTTATACACTATCACAGACTGTAATTTATATTGCTATTTCATTACAATTCTGCAAAGTTTTATGATTTTAGCAGCTTTTCTAATATGGACCTCAGATTCTTGTTAACGCTCCATGGCAGAAACAAGTACACAGCCTGATGAAGCAGACTGAGGCAGTACCTCTGATTGGTGAATTTGAGCAGAACCAGGTTGTTCTTTCATTTCATTTCTTTATTTATTTCACACATGGTTCAACAGTGTTTCTTTTCTACATACAGAACCTTCTGCCTCTTTTCAGCAGAAATTCTGCTCATTCACCTCATCTCTTGTGTTGGAGTGCCCTCTTGTGGCGCTTTTGGGTAGTGCCTTAGTAAACGTGAACACTGCAAAGAAGTGGTATCAGACTGGTTTGTAGTGGAGGAATTTGTTGCCAGTTTCTTTCATCTTTAATCCGTATTCATGTTGTAATGTAGTAACTTTTGTGGCACAAATACCACATATGGCAGAAGCACTATGTTTTGGCACAAATACTTTGATTTGGTATACTTTAGCTTCTTCACCCCTTTTCAGCAAAATTTTCATTTTTTTCACCCCTTTTCAGCACAAATTCCATTTATTTGGGCTGTTTTCAGAAAAAAAACTCTTTTCAGCAGAAACTCTGCTAATTCATCTCTTTTCGGCGCAAGTTTCTGCTCCTTTGCCTCTTTTCTGCAGAAATTCTGCTGATTCACCTCTTTTCTGCAAAATTTTCAGCCCTTTCACCTCTTATCAGCACAATTCTCAGCAGTTCTGCTAATTTCAGCAGAATTGTCAGTCTGTCCACCTCTTCTCTGTGAGAATGTGTTTGGGTCAGTGAGATGAGTAGCTGCTTTGAGCCTGGTAGTATATCTGGTATGTTATAGTATTACTACTAAATCACAGTATTTCTGCCAATTCAAGGAGGCTGACTGTTACTAAGTGCATCATGTACATAGGTCATCTCTTGTGTTGGAGTGCCCTCTTGTGGCGCCTTTTGGGTAGTGCCTTAGTAAACGTGAACACTGCAAAGAAGTGGTATCAGACTGGTTTGTAGTGGAGGAATTTGTTGCCAGTTTCTTTTCATCTTTAATCTGTATTCATATTGTAATGTAGTAGTACCACAATATGGCAGAAACACTATGTTTTGGCACAAATACTTTGATTTGGTATACTTTAGCTTCTTCACCCCTTTCAGCAAAATTTTCATTTTTTTCACCCCTTCTCAGCACAAATTCCAGCTTTTTTGGCTGTATTCAGAAAAAAGACAACTCTTTTGAGCAGAAACTCTGCTGATTCATCTCTTTTCAGCGCAAGTTTCTGCTTCTTTGCCTCTTTTCTGCAGAAATTCTGCTGATTCACCTCTTTTCTGCAAAATTTTCAGCCTTTTCACCTCTTATCAGCACAATTCTCAGCAGCTTCTGCTCATTTCAGCAGAATTGTCCGTCTCTCCACCTCTTCTTTGTAAGAATGACTTTGGCTCAGGGAAATGAATAGCCGCCTTTGAGCAGAAATTCTGCTGATTCATCTCTTTTCAGCGCAACTTATTGCTTCTTTACCTCTTTTCTGCAGAAATTCTGCTGATGCACCTCTTTTCTGCAAAATTTTCAGCCTTTTCACTTCTTCTCAGCACACTTCTCAGCAGCTTCTGCTCATTTAACAAAATTGTCAGTTTCTCCATTTCTTGTTTTTGAGAGAAAGAGTTTGGTTCAGTGAGATGAGCAGCTGCCTTGAGACGAGAAGGGCCAGGTTCAAATCCCGGTCATGGCAAAACCTGTTTTCAGTTTTCTCTTTTGTTCTGCCTCTTTTCTGCAGAAATTCTGCTGATTTACCTCTTTTCTGCAAAATTTTCAGCCTTTTCACCTCTTCTCAGCACAATTCTCAGCAGCTTCTGCTCATTTTAGCAGAATTGTCGGTCTCTCCTCCTCCTTTTTGAGAGAATGAGTTTAGCTCAGTGAGATGAGTAGCTGCCTTGAGACCAGGAGGGCCAGGTTCGAATCCTGCTCAGTGGGGCATTTGTTTTTTCACCACCATGCAACTTTTCATCGTTTTTAGCTTTTCATAGTATCATAGTATTTCCACAAAATATTTGTATTTCTGCTACGTTATATTATTACTGCTCATAGTATTTCTGCCAAATTTTGGTATTTGCTCCAAAGCACAGTATTTCTGCCAAATCACAATATAAGTGCAAAATAAAGGTTTTTGAGACAAATCATAGCGTTTGTGCTAAATCCTAGTAATTCTGCTCATAGAATTTCTGCTATGCTGAGGTGCTTTCTGCTAGATTATAGTTTTTCTGCTAAATCAAAGTATTTCATGTAAATCATACCAAGTCCCAGTGTTTCTGCCAAATCATAAATCATAAATAATGTGGCGTGTTGGGGGAACAGCTAGTTCTCTCCCATCATGCCTTGGGACATGTGCTGCTGTTTAGATGTTCTTGTTTCATTGTTTATGGTTACGTTACTTTTAACTGTTGTCTTGAATGTTGTGTTTATACTATGGTACAAAGTCACTGCCAGTTATTGTTTTATAGGAAGGAACAATGCAGTACCATAAGTGAGTTCTGTTATGTTGTTATTGACCCTTGAAGCACATTGTAGAACAAGCAAGTGTTTAATAAAAAGCTTCTCCTACCAGCTTGGGGTGGAATTACAAGCTCAAGCTTTCCCTGTGTGCTTATTTGCAAGACTTGTATGTGCCATAATAATTTTAATAAAGCAATGTTAAGATGAGATGCTTGTTCCAATTCATCTTCAGACAGTGCTGCCAGTCACGGTTGGAGCAGTTTTTACTGTCATCTTACTGTTGAGCCATAAATTACGTTTGTTTTCCAACTCTTAAAATGAAGCCGTTTCTTCTCTCGTCATATCTCCGCGACGGAGGTACAAAGAGCTATGAAAATCGCAGTCAAAGTTCAGCAAAGTCTGCTGATTTACCCAGTACAAGAATTGTGCTTCTATCCCACCTAGTTTTTGAGTTACACGACGTTTTGTAACTCCGAAAAATCGGCGTTTTATGCCTCTCACCACGATCTAATTCTGACTGCTCAAGTCTCTGTGTTTTAGGCACCCGCCCCCGTTGTGACCAGACCTCATTTGGCTCAGAGGGTTGAGAAGCTACTGTGAGACCCGGTGGCAGAGGTTCGAGTCCTACCTGTGACAGTTGCTATACATCATCCCCACTTGCATGCACTCTGCTTTCTTGACACTCTTCAGTGTACCCTTACACATAAAGCCATCTCCATCAAACGCGTCTACACCGCTTTTTTAGCAGATAATTCTGCTTTTTCGCTTGTTTTCAGCAACTGCTGATGCTGATAGCCCTCCTAGTTTTTGAGTTACACGACGTTTTGTAACTCCAAAAAACGGCGCTTTTCGCCTCTCACCGCGATCTATTTCTGATTGCTGATCTCTTTGTTTTTCAGCCGCCTGCCCTCTTGCCAGGTGGCGCAATTAGTAATGACACGACTCTGCAGCTCAAACGTCGTGGGTTCAATCCCACCTTGGTCCACATGTTTTTTTTTTCACTACAAATTTATACACTATCACAGACCTGTAATTTATATTGCTATTTTTTTTCCACTACAAATGAGTAGTGCAAAAACATACTATGTCTGCAACATCACAGTATATCTGTTATGTTATAGTATTACTACTAAATCACAGTATTTCTGCCAATTCAAGGAGGCTGACTGTTACTAAGTGCATCAGTGTACATAGGTCATCTGTTGTGTTGGAGTGCCCTCTTGTGGCGCCTTTTGGGTAGTGCCTTAGTAAACGTGAACACTGCAAAGAAGTGGTATCAGACTGGTTTGTAGTGGAGGAATTTGTTGCCAGTTTCTTTCATCTTTAATCCGTATTCATGTTGTAATGTAGTAGTACCACAATATGGCAGAAACACTATGTTTTGGCACAAATACTTTGATTTGGTATACTTTAGCTTCTTCACCCCTTTTCAGCAAAATGTTCATTTTTTTCACCCCTTTTCAGCACAAATTCCAGCTTTTTTGGCTGTTTTCAGAAAAAAAAACTCTTTTCAGCAGAAACTCTGCTGATTCATCTCTTTTCAGCGCAAGTTTCTGCTTCTTTGCCTCTTTTCTGCAGAAATTCTGCTGATCCACCTCTTTTCTGCAAAACTTTCAGCCTTTTCACCTGTTATCAGCACAATTCTCAGCAGCTTCTGCTCATTTCAGCAGAATTGTCCGTCTCTCCACAACAACTTTTTGCAACTTTTCATCTTTTTCAGCTTTTCAGCAGACAGCTTCAGCATCAGGGCATCCACACAGCATTTTCGCAGGAAATGCAAATTTTTCTAGTTCTTTATTATTATTCTTCTAGTTGCTTCCGTACACTTTTTGGCACTTAACTACTTCCACAGTTTTCTGCCGATTTTCTCAGTTCAAACTCTATACTGTTCTGCTCTTTCTGCTCTTTCCGGCAATGACTTTTGGTGTTTATTACTGTTATACTTTTTAAAATATTACACTTTTTTCCTTTAATTTGTCCCATTGAAATGAATGGAAAACTTCCACAATTCTGCTAAAACTTGCTTGTTTTTGAAACTTAACTACTTTGTCATACTTTCACCTAGAAACTCCATTCAAACTTTAAAATGTTCTCAGACTATTGGGCTATTCCTGAATGATTCAGCTTTTTCAGATCTTCTACCGTTTTAAGTTTATACCTCTTTAAGTTTTCAGTTGCAAAATTGTGATTTTTCAGAAAATACATGCGTTGTTATGGTTGCTATGCAATTAACTCAGAGTGTGCACTCGTCCTTTCTGAATTTTCTCTTCATGTCTGAACAACTTCTTGCTACTCGCTCAATTTCCACTCAACTCCCACAAATTATACATCAAAATGTAGGTATTTTTGCTGGCTTTCAGAAAATGTCACTATCATTGTTGTGGGACTTATAGATTTTTTGCAAATCTCCTCAGAGTAACATAAAGTCTCAAAACTCTCCATAGAAACTCAATGGAGAGTTTCTTCAAAATCAGCGCTGGAATTCTCTAATGAGAGGCATTTTCAAATCATCATATCTCCTTAACGAAACAAAGTTGAGACATGACGCTTGTGCCAATATATCTTCAGACATTCCTGATGCTCACAATTCAAGAATTTTTTCCTTACCTATTACCGTTTGGCCATGAATTACACTTGTTTGAGGGTAGGAAATTTGTCCCTCGCTCAGATTTCTTCAGATTTCAAACTCTGGAAATGAGGCACTTTTTTCTCTCGTCATATCTTTTTGATGGATTTCCACAGAGACCTGAAAATTTCCATGACTGTTCACCAAAGCCTGCTGTTTCTTACGGTGAAAGAATGATTTTGATGCTCCATATAGATTTAGAGTTACAAAACGTTGTTTGAGGGCAAGTCAAGGCAGTTTTGGTTCGCCTCTACTCAGTTACAGTGTATTACAAGTCATATATCTTCAATAATTTATATTTTATCTCTGAATTAAGAAGACCTGCAGATTCCCCCATCTCTTCTGAACAAAACGGTGTCAGAACGACCATTCTAGCCCCTACGGTTAGGAAATTATGGCCATTTGTTCGAGGGGAATCCTGAATGTGAGAAATACACTGCAGAAAACTCACACCTCTCTCTGTGTCTGTGTGTGTAAGTGCTGATTACAGCAGGTGCAGCCAATTTAGCTGACCTAGATATACCAAGCCCAGGCTCTTAACAGCCCCTGTACACTTTGCTCTCTGTGTATGTGTGTGTGTATATCAATATTTCTCCCATGTTAAAGTATTACTCCTCCATAATAGTATTTGTGCTAAATCAAAGTACTTCTACTACATCTTAGTACTTCTGCTCAATCATAGTATTTCTGCTAAATCATAGTATTTTTGAAAAATCATGGTATTTGTTCCAAATCATGGTTTGGGGGCAGAACCATAATATTTATTTTATGTTATGAGATTACTACTAAGTGCAGGAATGTCTGTTATGTTATAGTTTATGTGCTGAATATAGTATATCTGCCAAATCATAGTATTTATCCCAAATCATAGTATTTATGCAAAATTACAGTATTTCTGCCAAAAAGCAGAAATAGTACCTTTTAGCAGAAATTTCTGTGAAAAGATATTATTTATGTTAAAACATAGTATTTCTGCTAAATCATAGTATTTCTGCCAAATCATAGTATTTGTACTTATTCATAGTACTTGTGCCAAATCATAGTATTTGTACCCAATCATAGTATTTCTGCAATATGATCGTATTTGTGCCAAATCATGGTATCTTTTTGCCAAATCATGGTATTTGTGCCAAATCATGTTATTTGTGGCCAGTTAAAATTTCTGTTATATTAGTGTTACTACTAAGTCATAGAATTTCTGTTATGTTATAGTATATCTGCTGATTATGGTATATGTGCCAAATAATAGTATTTATAGCAAATAATAGTATTACTGCCCAAACATAGTATTTCTTGTAGTATTTGTAGTAGTAGTTGTTGTAGTATTTGTGCAAAAACATACTATGCCTGCAAAATCACATTATATCTGCTATTACTACTAAGGCATAGTATTTCTACCAAATCATAGTATTCCTTCAAAATCATAGTATCACTGCAATTTCATAGTATTTGAGCAAAATTGTAGTATTTGTACTAAATCATGGTACTTGTACCAAATCATAGTATTTCTGCCATATTGTGCTAGTTGTGCAAAAACATAGACTGTCTGCAAAATCATAGTATATCTGTTATGTTATAGTATTACTACTAAGTCACAGTATTTCTGCCAATTCGTAGTATTTGTACTAAATCATACTACTCGTTGCAAATCATAGTATTGAAATCAAAATATAGTATTTGTACCAAAGCATTGTATTTGTACGAAGTACAGTATTTCTGCCAAATCATAGAATTACTGCAATTTCATAGTATTTTGAGGAATCCCTTTTGTTATAGTATTACTTCTAAGTCATAGTATTTCTGCTTTGTCATAGTATTTGTACTAAAACGTGGTATTTCTGCCAAATCATAGTATTACTGCTATCTCATAGTATTTGAGTGAAATTACAGTGTTTCTGCAAAAACATTGTATTTCTGCTAAATCATAGTATTTCTGTTATCTTAGAGTACTTGTACTCAATTATAGTATTTGTGCCAAAGTTTAGCATTTCTGCCAAATCATATTTATGTGAATTTGTACACTGTAATATTGCTGTATTATGTAGTGGCTAAGTAGGAGGCTGATTGTTACAAAGTGCATCAGTGTACATAGGTCATCTCTTGTGTTGGAGTGCCCTCTTGTGACGCCTTTTGGGTAGTGCCTTAGTAAATGTGAACACTGCAAGAAGTGGTATCAGACTGGTTTGTAGTGGAGGAATTTGTTGCCAGTTTCTTTCATCTTTAATCCGTATTCATGTTGTAATGTAGTAACTTTTGTGGCACAAGTACCACAATATGGCAGAAATACCATGTTTTGGCACAAACACTTTGATTTGGTATACTTTAGCTTCTTCACCCCTTGTCAGCAACATTTTCATTTTTTTCACCACTTTTCAGCACAAATTCCAGCTTTTTTGGCGGTTTTCAGAAAAAAAAACTCTTTTCAGCAGAAACTCTGCTGATTCACCTCTTTTCAGCGCAACGTTCTGCTTCTTTGCCTCTTTTCTGCAGAAATTCTGCTGATTCACCTCTTTTCTGCAAAATTTTCATCCTTTTTGCCTCTTATCAGCACAGTTCTCAGCAGCTTCTGATAATTTCAGCACAATTGTCAGTCTATCTACCTCTTCTTTGTGAGAATGAGTTTGGCTCAGTGAGATGAGTAGCTGCCTTGAGACCAGGAGGTTCGAGGGGAATCCTGAATGTGAATGTGAGAAATACACTGCAGAAAACTTATACCTCTCTCTGTGTCTGTGTGTGTAAGGGCTGATTACAGCAGGTGCAGCTAATTTAACTGACCTAGATATACCAAGCCCAGACTCTTAACAGCCTCTGTTCCCTTTAGGCTCTGTGTATGTGTGTCTGTATCAATATTTCTCCCATGTTAAAGTATTACTCCTCCATAATAGTATTTCTGTTAAATCAAAGTACTTCTACTACATCTTAGTATTTCTGCTAAATCATAGTATTTTGGCCAAATCATGGTATTTGTGCCAAAGCATAGTATTTCCACAAAATAACAGTATTTCTGCTATGTTATATTATTACTGCTCATAGTATTTCTGCCAAATCTTGGTATTTGTTCCAAAGCATAGTATTTCTGCCAAATCACAATATAACTGCAAAATAAAGGGTTTTTTTTAGACAAATCATAGTGTTTGTGCTAAATCCTAGTAATTCTGCTCAATCATAGAATTTCTGCTATGCTGAAGTGCTTTTTGCTAGATTACAGAATTTCTGCTAAGTCAAAGTATTTCATGTAAATCATAGTATTTATACCAAGTCCCAGTGTTTCTGCCAAATCATAAATCATAAATAATGTGGCGTGTTGGTGGAACAGCTAGTTCTCTCCCATCATGCCTTGGGACATGTGCTGCTGTTTAGATGTTCTTGTTTCATTGTTTATGGTTACGTTACTTTTAACTGTTGTCTTGAATGTTGTGTTTATACTACGGTACAAAGTCACTGACAGTTATTGTTTTATAGGAAGAATGCAGTACCATAAGTGAGTTCTGTTATGCTGTTAATGACCCTTGAAGCACATTGTAGCACAAGCAAGTGTTTAATAAAGAGCATCCCCTACCAGCTTGGGGTGGAAATACAAGCTCAGTCTCTCCCTCTGAGCTTCTTTGTAAGTTTCAGCTGCATGCTGCCAATTTATCTTCAGACACTACTGACAGTCATGGTGTGAGCAGTTTTTACTGTCATCTTACTGTTGAGCCATAAATTACGTTTGTTTGAGGGGTGGAAATATGTCCTTCTCTCAGTTTTCAAACTCCGAAAATGAAGCCGTTTCTTCTCTCGTCATATCTCCGCGGCGGAGGTAGAAAGAGCTATGAAAATCGCAGTCAAAGTACACCAAAGTCCGCTGATTCACCCAGTACAAGAATTATGCTGCTAGCCCTCCTAGTTTTTGAGTTACACGACGTTTTGTAACTCCAAAAAACGGCGTTTTTCGCCTCTCACCGTGATCTATTTTCTGACTGCCCAAGTATCTGTCTTTCAGACCGCCGCCCCCTTTCCAGGTGGCGCAATTGGTAATGACACGGGTCTGCGGCCCAAAGGTCGTGGGTTCAAATCCACCTTGGTCAATATTTTTTTTTTCACTTCAAATTTATACACTATCACAGACCTGTAATTTATATTGCTAATTTATTACAATTCTGCAAAGTTTTATGATTTTAGCAGTTTTTCTAATATTTTCGGATTCTGTTAGTTAATCTGTTAGTTTCAGATTCTTGTCAACACCACATGGCAGAAATACATACAAGTACACAGCGTGATGAAGCAGACAGAAGCAGTACCTCTGATTGGTGAAATTGAGCAGAACCAGGTTGTTCTGCCTCTTTTCAGCAGAAAGTTTGCGTTTTCACCTCTTATCAGCACAAATGTCAGCCACTTCTGATGTTTTTATCAGAATTTTCAGCTTTTTCACCTTTTTTCAGTTATGTGAGAACCAGTTTGGCTCAATGAGTAGCTGAAAATTTTCAGCCTGTTCTGCTCTTTCAGAAGAATTTCAGCTTTTTCACCTCTTTTCACAACAATTCAGCTTCTACGGCCCCCCCTGCACATTTTTTCTCATCATATCTCTTGGTGGGACAAGAACTGCTTTGGCTCAGTGAGATGAGCAGCTACTGTGATTGCTTCTTTCCGTCTTTTCAGCAGAAATTCTGCTGATTTACCTCTTTTCAGCGCAATGTTCTTCTTCTTTCCATCTTTTCTGCAGAAATTCTGCTGATTCACCTCTTTTCTGCAAATTTCTCAGCTTTTCACATCTTCTCAGCACAAAACTCAGCAGCTTCTGCTCATTTACCAAAATTGTCAGTTTCTCCATCCCTTGTGTTTGTCGGAACAAGTTTAGTTCAGTGAGATGAGTAGCTTCCTTGAGACCAGAAGGGCCAGGTTCAAATCCTGGTCATGGGATTTGAACACCTGTTTTCAGCAAAATTTTCACCTCTTTTCAGCCCAAATTGTGCTTGTTCACCTCTTCTGCAAAATTTTCAGCCTTTTCACCTCTTATTAGCACAAATCTCAGCTGTTTTCAGGAAAAACTCTTTTAAGCAGAAATTCTGCTGATTCATCTCTTTTCAGCACAACTTTCTGCTTCTTAAACTCTTTTGAGCAGAAATTCTGCTGATTCATCTCTTTTCAGCGCAAGTTTTTGCTTCTTTACCTCTTTTCAGCTGAAATTCTGCTGATTCACCTCTTTTCTGCAAAATTTTCAGCCTTTTCTCCTCTTACCAGCACAATTCTCAGCAGCTTCTGCTCATTTCAGCAAAATTGTCAGTCTCTCCACCTCTTCTTTGTGAGAATGAGTTTGCGTAATTGAGAGTGACTTTGGCACAGTGAGATGAGTTACCGCGTTGAGACTAAGCGGGCCAGGTTCAAATCCTGCTCAAGGCAACATTTTTTTTTCACCACCATACAACTTTTTGCAACTTTTCATCTTCTTCAGTTTTTGAGCAGACAGCTTCAGCATTAAGGCATCCACACAGCATTTTCGCAGGAAATGCAAATTTTTCTAGTTATTCTTCTAGTTGCTTCCGTACACTTTTTGGCACTTATCTACTCCCTCAGTTTTTGTGCTATTTTCACCGTTCAAATCTTAAAAAATTCTGCTCTTTCTGCTCTTTCCGGCAATGACTTTTGGTGCTCATAACTTCTATACTTTTTGAGATATTGAATTTTTTTTGCAATATTTTTTGCCCATTTCTGCCATATTATCAGTGGCCTCACTGATTTTCCTTGCCGGGTTGACCTGTGTTTTAGCTCAGTGAGATGAGCGTCCGTTCTCAGACTGGGAGGCCCGGGTTCAAATCCCGCTTATGGCAACATTTCTTTCAGTTAACAGTTAAACTTTTTTTACTCTTTTCAACACAAATTTCAGCTTTATAACCCGTTTTCAGCAGAATCTTCAGTTTTTTCACCACTTTTCAGCACAAATCCCAGCTTTTTCAGCTATTTTCAGCAAAAACATCTTTTCAGCAGAATTCTGAAAAGTTCTGCAGAACTCTTTTCAGCAGAAATTCTGCTGATTTACCTCTTTTCTGCAAAATTTTCAGCCTTTTCACCTCTTATCAGCACAATTCTCAACAGCTTCTGCTAATTACAGCAAAATTGTCCGTCTCTCCACCTCTTCTTTGTGAGTATGACTTTGGCTCAGTGAGATGAGTAGCTGCCTTGAGCCCAGGAGGGCCAGGTTCGAATCCTGCTCAGGGCGACATGTTTTTTTTCACCACCATGCAACTTTTTGCAACTTTTCATCTTTTTCAGCTTTTCAGCAGACAGCTTCAGCGTTAAGGCATCCACACAGCATTTTCGCAGGAAATGCAAATTTTTCTAGTTATTATTATTCTTCTAGTTGCTTCCGTACACTTTTTGGCACTTAACTACTTCCTCAGTTTCAGCCGATTTCTCAGTTCAAACTCTATACTGTTCTGCTCTTTCTGCTCTTTCCGGCAATGACTTTTGGTGTTTATTACTCTTATACTTTTTAAAATATTACACTTTTTTCCTTTAATTTGTCCCATTGAAATGAATGGAAAACTTCCACAATTCTGCTAAAACTTGCTTGTTTTTGAAACTTAACTACTTTGTCATACTTTCACCTAGAAACTCCATTCAAACTTTAAAATGTTCTCAGATTATTGGGCTATTCCTGTCTGATTCAGCTTTTTCAGATCTTCTACCGTTTTAATCTTATACCTCTTTAAGTTTCCAGTTGCAAAATTGTGATTTTTCAGAAAATACATGCGTTGTTATGGTTGCTATGCAATTAACTCAGAGTGTACACTCATCCATTCTGAATTTTCTCTTCATGTTCCAACAACTTCTTGCTACTCGCCCAATTACCACTCAACCCCCACAAATTATACATCAAAACGTAGGTATTTTTGCTGGCTTTCAAAAAATGTCACTATCATTGTTGTGGGAGTTATAGATTTTTTGCAAATCTCCTCAGAGTAACACAAAGTCTGAAAATTCTCCATAGAAAGTCAATGGAGAGTTTGTTCAAAATCACCGCTGTATTTCTCTAATGAGAGGCAATTTTAAATCGTCATATCTCCTTAACGAAACAAAGTTGAGACATGAGGCTTGTGCCAATATATCTTCAGACACTCCTGATGCTGACAATTCAAAAAGTTTTTTATCACCTATTGCCGTTTGGCCATGAATTACACTTGTTTGAGAGTAGGAAATTCATGCCTTGCTCAGATCTCTTCAGATTTCAAACTCTGGAAATGAGGCACTTTTTTCTCTCGTCATATCTTTTTGATGGATTTCCACAGAGACCTGAAAATTCCCATGACTGTTCACCAAAGCCTGCTGTTTCTTACGGTGAAAGAATGATTTTGATGCTCCATATAGATTTAGAGTTACAAAACATTGTTTGAGGGCAAGTCAAGGCAGTTTTGCTTCGCCTCTACTCAGTTACAGTGTATTACAAGTCATATATCTTCAATAATTTATATTTTATCTCTGAATTAAGAAGACCTGCAGATTCCCCCATCTCTTCTGAACAAAACGGTGTCAGAACGACCATTCTAGCCCCTACGGTTAGGAAATTATGGCCATTTGTTCGAGGGGAATCCTGAATGTCAGAAATACACTGAAGAAAACTCATAGCTGTCTCTGTGTCTGTGTGTGTAAGTGCTGATTACAGCAGGTGCAGCCAATTTAGCTGACCTAGATATACCAAGCACAGACTCTTAACAGCCTCTGCACACTTTGCTCTCTGTGTATGTGTGTGTGTATATCAATATTTCTCCCATGTTAAAGTATTACTCCTCCATAATAGTATTTGTGCTAAATCAAAGTACTTCTACTACATCTTAGTACTTCTGCTCAATCATAGTATTTCTGCTAAATCATAGTATTTTTGAAAAATCATGGTATTTGTCCCAAATCATGGTTTTGGGGCAGAACCATAATATTTATTTTATGTTATGAGATTACTACTAAGTGGAGGAATGTCTGTTATGTTATAGTTTATGTGCTGAATATAGTATATCTGCCAAATCATAGTATTTATCCCAAATCATAGTATTTATGCAAAATTACAGTATTTCTGCTAAAAAGCAGAAATAGTACCTTTTAGCAGAAATTTCTTTGAAAAGATATTATTTATGTTAAAACAGTATTTCTGCTAAATCATAGTATTTCTGCCAAATCATAGTATTTGTACTTATTCATAGTACTTGTGCCAAATCATAGTATTTGTACCCAATCATAGTATTTCTGCAATATGATCGTATTTGTGCCAAATCATGGCATCTTTTTGCCAAATCATGGTATTTGTGCCAAATCATGTTATTTGTGCCCAGTTAAAATTTCTGTTATATTAGTGTTACTACTAAGTCATAGAATTTCTGTTATGTTATAGTATATCTGCTGATTATAGTATATGTGCCAAATAATAGTATTTATAGCAAATAATAGTATTACTGCCCAAACATAGTATTTCTTGTAGTATTTGTAGTAGTAGTTGTTGTAGTATTTGTGCAAAAACATAGAATTGTATGTATATAATATAACATTGTATTTCTGTTATGTTATAGTATTACTACTAAGGCATAGTATTCCTACCAAATCATAGTATTACTGCAATTCCATAGTATTTGAGCGAAATCGTAGTATTTGTGCAAAAACATACTATGTCTGCAAAATCACATTATATCTGCTATGTTATAGTATTACTACTAAGGCATAGTATTTCTACCAAATCATAGTATTCCTTCAAAATCATAGTATCACTGCAATTTCATAGTATTTGACCGAAATTGTATTATTTGTACTAAATCATGGTACTTGTACCAAATCATAGTATTTTCTGGAAATCATATTATTTGAACCAAAACATTGTATTTGTACGAAGTCATAGTATTTCTTCTAAATCATAGTATTTCACCCAAATCTCAGTAGTTGTGCTAAAACCCAGTATTATTGCCAAATCGTAGTATTTGTACTGAAACATAGTATTTGTGCCAACAAGAGTATTTGTACTAAATCATAGTATTTGTGCCAAATCATAGTATTTCTGCCATATTGTGCTAGTTGTGCAAAAACATAGACTGTCTGCAAAATCATAGTATATCTGTTATGTTATAGTATTACTACTAAGTCACAGTATTTCTGCCAATTCGTAGTATTTGTACTAAATCATACTACTCGTGCCAAATCATAGTATTTAAATCAAAATATAGTATTTGTACCAAAGCATTGTATTTGTACGAAGTACAGTATTTCTGCCAAATCATAGAATTACTGCAATTTCATAGTATTTTGAGGAATCCCTTTTGTTATAGTATTACTTCTAAGTCATAGTATTTCTGCTTTGTCATAGTATTTGTACTGAAACATAGTATTTCTGCCAAATCATAGTATTACTGCTATTTCATAGTATTTGAGTGAAATTACAGTGTTTCTGCAAAAACATTGTATTTCTGCAAAATCATAGTATTTCTTTCATCTTAAAGTACTCAATTATAGTATTTGTGCCAAAGTTTAGTATTTCTGCCAAATGATATTATCTCTGCTAAATCATAGTGTCTGCCAAATCATAGTATTTGTGCCAAATTATGGATTTTGCCAAAACATGGTACTTGTGCCAAATTATAGTATTTGTGCCCAATTAATATTTCTGTTATGTTATAGTATTACTACTAAGTCATAGAATTTCTGTTATGTTCTGCCAAATCATAGTATTACGGCTATTTCAAAGTATTTGAGTGAAATTACAGTGTTTCTGCAAAAACATTGTATTTCTGCTAAATCATAGTATTTCTGTTATCTTAAAGTACTTGCACTCAATTATAGTATTTGTGCCAAAGTGTAGTATTTCTGCCAAATCATATTATCTCTGCTAAATCATAGTGTCTGCCAAATCATAATATTTGTGCCTAAGCGCAGCATTTGTACCAAAACATAGTATTGCTGCTATATCATAGTATTTGATCCAAATCATAGTATATGTCCTAAAACATAGTATTTCTGCCAAATCATACTATTTGTCCTAAAGCATAGTATTTCAACAAAATCACAGTATTTCTGCTATGTTATAGTATTTGTGCTTGTAGAAAAACCTGTGTATTGTGAGCTACATTACCCAGCAGCCTCTGAGCAGTGAGGGAATTCATGGGACTTCTGAGCTAGATGGTCTTCCTTCGTTCCTGGGCTAACGATTGAGGAGAGAGCTGCTGGGAAGGGGAGCAAATAGCCCATCCTGTATTTGTTGGGGATGGTGTGTGTCACATAAACGTGAGTTAATGTTCCATGCTTAAGATGTTTACCCTGCTACTTGTGTGTATTGGTTTAGTTACCTTTAGCGTATGTGCTAGTTAGCGATAGCTATGGCAGCACAGTTATTTGATTGTTTGGGCTTGTTCCTGCTTTGTTTGTTCCCCTGCAAATTTATGTGAATTTGTACACTGTAATATCGCTGTATTACGTAGTGGCTAAGTAGGAGGCTGACTGTTACTAAGTGCATCAGTGTACATAGGTCATCTGTTGTGTTGGAGTGCCCTCTTGTGGCGCCTTTTGGGTAGTCCCTTAGTAAACACTGCAAAGAAGTGGTATCAGACTGGTTTGTAGTGGAGGAATTTGTTGCCAGTTTCTTTCATCTTTAATCCGTATTCATGTTGTAATGTAGTAACTTTTGTGGCGCAAATACCACAATATGGCAGCAATACCATGTTTTGGCACAAACACTTTGATTTGGTATACTTTAGCTTCTTCACCCCTTTTCAGCAAAATTTTCATTTTTTCACCCCTTTTCAACACAAATTCCAGCTTTTTTGGCGGTTTTCAGAAAAAAAACCTCTTTTCAGCAGAAACTCTGCTGATTCACCTCTTTTCAGCGCAAGGTTCTGCTTCTTTGCCTCTTTTCTGCAGAAATTCTGCTGATTCACCTCTTTTCTGCAAAATTTTCATCCTTTTTGCCTCTTATCAGCACAGTTCCCAGCAGCTTCTGATAATTTCAGCACAAACTGTGCATTTCCAGGAGGTTCGAGGGGAATCCTGAATGTGAATGTAAGAAATACACTGCAGAAAACTTATACCTCTCTCTGTGTCTGTGTGTGTAAGGGCTGATTACAGCAGGTGCAGCTAATTTAACTGACCTAGATATACCAAGCCCAGACTCTTAACAGCCACTGTTCCCTTTAGGCTCTGTGTATGTGTATGTTTGTGTGTCTGTATCAATATTTCTCCCATGTTAAAGTATTACTCCTCCATAATAGTATTTCTGTTAAATCAAAGTACTTCTACTACATCTTAGTATTTCTGCTAAATCATAGTATTTTGGCCAAATCATGGTATTTGTGCCAAAGCATAGTATTTCCACAAAATAACAGTATTTCTGCTATGTTATATTATTACTGCTCATAGTATTCTGCCAAATCTTGGTATTTGTTCCAAGCATAGTATTTCTGCCAAATCACAATATAACTACAAAATAAAGGGTTTTTTTTAGACAAATCATAGTGTTTGTGCTAATCCTAGTAATTCTGCTCAATCATAGAATTTCTGCTATGCTGAAGTGCTTTTTGCTAGATTACAGAATTCTGCTAAGTCAAAGTATTTCATGTAAGTCATAGTATTATACCAAGTCCCAGTGTTTCTGCCAAATCATAATCATAAATAATGTGCGTGTTGGGGAACAGCTAGTTCTCTCCCATCATGCCTTGGGACATGTGCTGCATTTGAGATGTTCTTGTTTCATTGTTTATGGTTACGTTACTTTTAACTGTTGTTTGAATGTTGTGTTTATACTACGGTACAAAGTCACTGACAGTTATTGTTTTATAGGAAGAATGCAGTACCATAAGTGAGTTCTGTTATGCTGTTATTGACCCTTGAAGCACATTGTGACACAAGCAAGTATGTTCGATAAAAAACTCCCCCTACCAGCTGGGGTGGAAATACAGGCTCAATCTCTCCCTGTGAGCTTCTTTGCAAGATCATCTGCAAGCCACATAATTTAATAAAGCAAAGTAAGATGAGAGGCTTGTGCCAATTCATCTTCAGACACTGCTGACACTCGTGGTTGGAGCAGTTTTACTGTCATCATACTGTTGAGCCATGAATTATGTTGTTTCAAACTCTTGAGTCAGAAATTACGTTTGTTTTCAAACTCTTTAAATGAAGCCGTTTCTTCTCTCGTCATATCTCCGCGACGGAGGTACAAAGAGCTATCGCAGTCAAGGTTCATGAAATTCTGCTGATTCACCCAGTAAAGGAATTGTGCTTCTATCCCACCTAGTTTTTGAGTTACACGACATTTTGTAACTCCAGAAAACGGCGCTTTACGCCTCTCACCGCGATCTAATTCTGACTGCTCATCTCCTGTTTTCCAGCACTGGCTCTCTTGCCGGTGGCGCATTTGGTAATGACACGGGTCTGCAGCCCAAAGGTCGTGGGTTCAATTCCACCTTGGTCCACATGGTTTTTTTTTCACTACAAATTTATACACTATCAAGACCTGTAATTATATTGCTAATTTATTACAATTCTGCAAAGTTTATGATTTTAGCAGCTTTTCTAATATGGA